>NC_031997.1:12186716-12240238 GCF_001879085.1 Nicotiana attenuata
GGCTTATAAGCACTTTTTGGCTTATCTACGCTTTTGGTAAAATTAAAAGTGCTTATAAGTTAAGTGCTTATAAGCCAAAAATATGTCAAAAGCTATAAGTTGGTCTCCCCCAACTTAGGGGGTGTTTGGCTAAGCTTATAAACTGGTCAAACGGGCTTATAAGCACTTTTTGGCTTATCTACACGTTTGGTAAAATTAAAAGTGCTTATAAGTGCTTATAAGCCAAAAATAAGCCAAAAGTCATAAGTTGGTCTCCCCAACTTATTAAATTTCAGCTTATAAGCACTTTAAGTTTGACCAAAATTTTTACTATTCTATCCCTAAAATACTTCTTTTTAAAACAAAACTCTTCGTATACCCAGTTCTTCAGCTGCATATTATTAATGTCAGCACTTTTATCCAAACACGTAACTACTTTTTTTAAATCAGTTTCAGCACTTAAAAGTGCTTTTCAGCACCTAATGCTTATCAGCTACTCTAAATCAGCTAAGCCAAACGGGCTCATAAGATTGCAATTCTCCTACTTCCTCAAAATTTATTTGGCTTCTTATTTCTTTTTCCTCTTCATTAATTTGCCAAAATTTCACGGTATAGCCAGTTTTCGGACTGGTCAATCAAAAATAGCCAGCGTTTACCAAAGTCAATGAAAAATAGCCACCATTTTGCTGCAATAGAGACCGGTCCAGCATAATATACTGGAGTTCGGTGCACTTGTGTATGAACTCCAGCATATTATGCTGGACCGGTATACTTTGCTGGCTCCAGTATAATATACTGGAGACTGGAGCACTGGTGCTCCAAACTCCAGTATATTATACTTGCTGGAACTCCAGTATATTATGCTAGAGTTCTAGTGTATTTATGCTGGAACTCCATCATATTATGCTGGAGTTCCAGCATACTATCCTGGAACTCCAGTATAATATGCTGGAGTTCAAGTATACTTATGCTGGAACTCCAGCATAATATACTGGAGTATTTTCCAGGTTTTGAACAGTGTTTTCGCTCAGATTTATCTTTATGTAAAAAGTGGCTAAATTTCGATTACTTTTGAAATTGGGCTATTTTTGAACGACCAGTTGTAAATCTGGCTATTTTTAAAAATCATATATTTCAACAGACTAGTTTTATACGCGCTATAAAAATTTTAAAATTATACAAATACTAGTGAATTTATCTAACAGCTTGTTTGGATGGTTGTTACCTATCGTATCGTATCGTATTGTTACTTTAGATACAGTGTTTGTTTTGATTATTACTTAAATTTTATTGTATCGTATCGTTAAATCTGTCGTTACGTAACGATGAAATGTGCCACTTTATGTAACGACCGATTTGGTTTGGTCGCGTCGTTTCCTTGTATTTTTCTCTCAATCTCACCCTTCATTATTATTAAATAATTTTATTTTATCATTTACCCTACCTTTTTATATACCGTATCATAATTTTTCTTTATAATATTGCAAGTTTATTCATCATTTCACATGTGCGTAATACCATGAAACGACGCCAAAACGTCACAATCCATCCAAACATTGTATTCATCAAACGATACAACAATACAATACAATACGATACGATACATTATGAAACGATACGTAACAACCATCCAAACAAGCTGTAAGCTTCGCGCGGTCATACAATACTTCAATAAGTAATATATTTCTAATATAATATATATATATATATATATATATATATATATATATATATATATATATATATATGAATATAGGAAATATATTAGTCGTCAAATCTAATTTCAAGTTTTACTCCATATTATTCCTATCATAGAATTTTATATTTTCAAGAATTTTTAAATTCTTGCAGATTTATTGTTTCCTAGAGTTAGTTAACCTTTTTCTTAATAATCTATATAAGTGAAACTATACCTTCCATCTTTTACCTTTCCTCTCTTCTTTTTTTCCCTACGCATTCATTTTACAAAAAATTTGCCAAATGTCAAAAAATTAAATTCAAATATAATTCTTAGAAAATAATTCAAAAAATTAAGCTACTGAATTGTTGTTTCTCAAACATATCAATCTCACATAAGACCATGGAACACTTTTGGATTGTTGGCTCGCTAATGAAAATGTTAAAGAATACAAAAGAAAGAAGGTTACAATTATTTTATTTATATCGAGAAAAAAAGGGAAAAATTCAAATGAAATAAATAGAATCCTGTCATGAAAATCGAAGCCTCACCCATATATGCTTTGACGAATTGGCTTTTGTCCTAAGCTTAGTGTATTTGTTTACTATGAAAGTGAAAGGGGTGATAAAATTGTGAGTTACCGAAGAATATGACATCGGCGATGAAGTAACATGTAAAGTTGGGTAACGAATTTTCAAAGAGAACTAACAATTTCTTAGTGCATTCTTCAAATTATTTTCTTGAGAATATATATATATATATATATATATATATATATATATATATATATATATATATATATATATATATACTGAACAAAAGGAATGCATCTCTCCAAAATATTGATTATTCCATAAATCCTTGTGGTTTTAGTAAGCCTTCTCTTGCAGTAGTATTCGACAAAAAGAATCAGAAAGCAAGACTGAAAGTCAAATGTAGAATGTTTCAATTAGACGTACGGACCATCAGATAGCAGTCGAGTACTAATTCAACTCTCCTTTAAATATACAACGACAACAACAACAACAAATATAAAATTTCCAAAAATGACAAATTTGAAAATTTCTCTCAATATAAAGCAAGGTGTAAGAGCAATGCAAATACTAATATCAACAACATTATCAATCAAGAGTCAAATAAGTAGTAATAAAAAAAATACCTCAAGAGTATTTTTCGTTCAACTCAGAAACTCTCTCATAATCAAGGCTGGTGGTAGCATTTTGCAATGCTATTAGATATAGCTGAGAAGTAAAATATTCAGATCATATAACTGAATAGAAATATTACTTGAAATCGTATTCATGTAATTGCGCCATATCCTTTGGTGCTATCCTGTAAAAGAAATCGAATGAAATAATACCACATTAATTAGCACGTATAATTCACATTATGTAGAATTTAATGTAAATGGATAAGAAAAACTTAGTGACAATTGATACAAGAAAATACCAAGCATACATTCCAAATATGTTTTCAATACCAAATCAAATTAGCATGTTGTCGATGCCCCCTTTTTCTCGCGAAATCGGGTTTATGACATTTGGGCAGATAACTCGTTTCCTTTTGGGAATTGGGTTTGAATTGAAGAGTCGCCACCTAATGATTAAGTGCATTAGGACACTAAGAACAATTTTGATTTAGAAAACTAGAGATTGGGTAAGGGCTTGAAATTATCCCAAGGGGAAGGTGTTAGGCAACCCTCAAGATCCACTAGTGTGGTTCCCGCCATGCTATAATCGTGACTTTAAGTGCAAACAACAAGCAAGAATTACAAATACGAGGAAGTTTTCACATAATGGTTGAAATTAAAAGAAATTAAAGAAGCTGAAGTTGGGAAGAAAGTAGTCTTTGAAATTCTGAAAATAAACAAGTAAAGGGAAGGGGTTTTCACATAATTACTGCAAGTAATTGAAGTTAAAAAAAAGATTAAAGAAGCTGAAATTTGAGAAAAGCAGTCTTTTAAAAATAAACAAGTAAAGGGAGGGGGTCCTAGGTTTATAAATAATATGGATCACCCCACACAACACCCGGTAACCGTTTATACACGTGGTGTTATCGCGTGGTCATCATATCCATATCTACCATTTCCCACCCCGTTAAGGTATTAAAACGCGGAATAGTCTCGTTTTCTTATTGCATGCTACTACCCGCTCCAATCCTATCAGTCCCGGAGGTATTGGGGACTACTAATCCTAAAGGGAAGGGATGTGAGGTTTTATAGCTTCAAAGGACAAAATTCTAAGGCGACAATCAAAACACATATGTAACAAATATGGGGGAGAAGCACATAACAGATAGAAAGGGCTCAAACAAACCTCCTTAAAAAACAAAGAGAAGCATATAGTTTAGCATGTCTTTACACGTACTGATTAGGGTCTGTTTAAACTTAAAAGTTGTGGCAGACTGATCTATTACATATTTCAGATAAGAAGCCCGAGTCAGGCCTGCCTACTGATTGTAGTTAATAAGAATCTAATTCAATTTATAAGTTATCCTATGGCTTGCCTAAGTGTTAAACGAAACCTATAGGCATGATATCTATTAGTTCAGAAAAGAAGTATGCTGATTTAGGAAAAGAAACTGTCAATTACAGGAGTATAAATTCTACAGTCGTTGTTGTTGCTACTGATTTTAGACTTATAAGCGAATGGGCGATTCAGATTTTAGTTGATAGCTCCTATAGGCATGCTTTCTAGGTGCTATTGATTTGAAAAACATTTTTTACAAGCGAAACAAGAGTGTAGAAGTCTTATGGGCATGGTATCTAAATGCTGTTAGTTATTTAAACCTATAAACGGGTTTGCCTAGTGATAGATGTAGATGCAAAATTCAGGAAGTCCTATAGGCATATTATCTATATGAGATACAGCGTTTCAGAGATGACTTATAGACATGGTCTCTATATAATGCAGAAATGCAGGACCTATAGACATGGTTTCTATATGAAATGCAGAACCTATAGACATGGTTTCTATATGAAATGCGTAACCTATAGACATGGTATCTATATGCAATACAGAAACGAAAGTTGAAAGCAGGATATAATTGCAGAAGTATAATAATCACCTATGAACATGATATCTACCCCTTTTTGCATGCATGATTTACCCTCCCCTTGTCACTAAAAGCCCCAATAGTTATTACAAGTTATTACATCCCAAAATAAATAAGAAAGGTAAAATTACATCAGAGAAACTAAAAAATTTACAACCAAGGAGAGCCTGATTCAGGTTTCCTGCCTGAAGCATGAAGTAAACCAACTCCAAAAGACCAAAATCCAAAGCCTTTCTCCTTTGGGTGTGTCAGAGTTCCCAAGAGCCTCATGGACTCCGGGCAGTGCTTACACACAAATACAAGATTGAGTGATAGTGCAGTGTGGAAGAGCCAGCCCTCAAGTGTCCAAGTTCAGAGGGAGCTCAAGGTCCCAAGGCAAGGCTCACAGGAGGGAGGCAGAACCTAGAAACTAGGAATGAGTGTATGTGCAGAGAAGGGATTCTGGGGGAAAAGCAAAGATAGGCTGGTGGTCATACCTAGCAATTGGAAGTGCTGGCACACCCCAACCAGCATGTTAGCCACCTTGTTTGGGAGTTAGGATCCCGTAAGGGATCAAGTCCAAACATGAGCAACAATTTGGATGTTGCCATGTTCTGAACTTCAACTCAAATACATAGAAGGGGACAGGGGTGCAGGGATTCACAGTAGAAACATACGCAAAGAAGTGACATGCTAATTAACATTAAACATAGGCAGTAAAGCAGACAGGGGTGCAGGGATTCACAGTGGAAACATATGCAAAGGAATTGACATGATAATTAACATTAAACATAGGCAGTAAAACAGACAGGGGTGTAGAAGCTGTAAAGTAAACACATTGGGATGAGGCTGAAAACCAAACTAGAACATACCAGTTTCAGGGAAACAAAAGAAGAGAAAGCAGTAGTCTTGTAAAGCCAAAGTGCAAGCAAGCAGTTAGAACACTATGATTTTAGAAGAGAACTATGAGATTGAGTAGTGTAAAAGTGTTGAATTGAGAGTGTGTAATTGAAAGTGTCTGAAAAGTTGAATTCGAGGTTGTGTTGTGAGAAAGGAGTCTTGCCCTTTTTATATTGTAGAAGGCAAGCATAATAAGGTAGGAGAATAATTTAAAAAATCAGTTGTCAATCAATTACACAAGTTTCCCTTTAGTTAAGGGATTCTGATTTCAAACGGGTATAATTAAGGCAAGAGGTTGATCAAACACTTTTCCAAAGCAGTACAAGAAGGGTAAATACATAGAGATTTATTTAAGGAAAAAGTTTGATAGCACACGGTTTGTGCAAAATAAGGAAAGGCAATCAATCAACAGCCAGTAAAATCACCAATTGAAGATTTCATGTGAATGAACCAGGTCAGGAAGATGGGAAAAATCTCGACTTAAGGAAAATGAGTACTAATCAATTAAACCTAAAAGAGGATTCTGAATCAATCAAAAGTTGAAAACCTTTTTGGAAGAAAGGATTCATCACACATATAAAAACATACAGCCATGCTCAAGTACGAAGAACTATCATACCAATCAATAGAAGAGTCTAGCATAGAAAAAGTTTAGAGTCATAAACAAAGAAGTTCAAGCTCAGTTTATAGACTCAGAGTGAGTTTGAGAGAGTCCAGGGTTCCAAAATAGAACCGTAGTCCAAACACTAGATCAAAACTCGCCAAAACCCCAAATCCTAGGATTTCCAACTCGAATCAGATACAGAGACGAGGAGACAAATAATTGAAACAGGTTCAGAGGTCTCTTTCAGAGACTTATGAGAAAACAAACAGATACAATAGAAAGTTTGAAACAACAAAGTAAAGAAACTGTCCGAAGCATAGTGAGGGTAGAAGGAACATGTTTTAAGAAAACCTGGGACTTAAACAAGTTCAGAAGAGAAAAGAGGTAGTATAACACTTAAGAAAACAGTAGAAGAAACATGTTTAAAGAGAACTCAAACAAGGTCCAGTAAAAGGGCAAACAAAGAACTTAAGAACTCAGTAGGAGATACATACAGTAGGAGAACACAAAATACCAGAAAAATATATCAACAAGACATATAGGAAAAACACAGTAGGACGAACATGTAAGCATGATGTATAAACATAGTAGAAAGACAAGGCACAGAAGAACATATATAGTAGAAAAACATAATAAAGCAGTAGAAGCATATGCGTGACAAATATACACAAAGCAAAAGGAAAAGAAAAGTCGGAGAAACATTTTGAACTTTTCAGAAACCCTAAATCGAAGAGAAGTAATTTTTGAAAGAAAAAATTGGGGAAAACGTTTAAGAACTCAAATAGAGCACAAATCTAGAACAAATTCAAGAAAACAAATCAGAGAAAACCTCGAATAGCTAGGGTTTCAGAGGAACCCTAATACGAGAAAGGCTTGGAAAAGGTCCGATCTGAGTCGGATAAGTCAGAAATAGGCTCATAATGCTTGGATATGCCGGAGCAAAGCCAGAGAGGCCATGGAACCTTGAATCGGAGAAGATCTGAATGGACACCATCGAGGTCAGACCTCGAAACTTCGAACACCAAGCGTTCAAGAGCAGAGGGAGGTGAGTATAGGCCATCCATGGCCTGAGAGGCCATGGATTCCGGTGAGATTGAGGTTGAACATGGTAGAAGACGATTAGGGTTTCAAGAACCTTCGAGAGAGTTTGAGCGAGGAAAGGAATTTAGGGGCGGCTGATAGAGTGAAATGAGTTAGGGTTGGGGGTTTGGGTGAATTAAAATGGTAAGGGGAGATCTTGGCCGTTGATCAGATTGATCAACGGCTTGGATTAAAAGGGGTTTGGGTCGCGTAATTAAAACAGGTTAAGGGTATGGAATTGGGTTGGTCCGGCTGGGATTCAAAATTGGGTCAATTAGGGGGGGGGGGTCAATGTGGCTATAATCAAAATGTAATGGGGCTGCAAACGAAATGAGGCCAAATTTTAAATAGCCAATTTCCCCCCTTTTATTTTATAAAAAATAGTAAAAATGATTTTGAAAGCAAATTAAAAGTACTGGATCAGTTAATATATATAAATATTAATTTAAAAATATTGGAACCAATTTCATAATTATAGAATGCTATTAATTCTTAAAATAGGCTAAAATTACAATTACATGCAATTTATCCATTAAAATACTAAATAAATTGTAAAAAATGTATAAAAATTATCTTAGCTATATTTTGGTATAAATATGAGATTAAAATAAGTTATTTCACCAAAATGATAATTTTGGGAATAATTATTGATTTTTTTTTGTACTGCTAAAATGGGCAATAAATTGATTTAAAAAATTGATTTAGAAATCCTTTAAAGATTAGGAAAAATACTAAAACACTTGGGCATACTTATATATGCTATTTTGAAAGTATTTGCAAGAAAAATATTTAGGGAAAAATTGGGTATCAACACATGTACATAATTCATGCAATTTCTTAGCTACATTTAATTACATTGTAAATCTAGGCTAGAACTTCTCTGCAGTACAAGTGTGTCATTCAGTATCGAGTTTCATGGCATGACATTTCGCATTACAATAGCATCGGTGACACAAAAGTTTACACAATAATTTTCTTCTTTTCCTGCTTTAGATAATTAAAAAATACAATTATAGACCACACAACTACAACTCATAAACAATGTACAAGATTTGAAGCCCAAGCAGAAAGCAGAATTTTTTTTTTACAACTTTCAAAGTACATACGTTCTAATCGTCGGTCATTTGAAAAGTGCAATCACATCAAAACCAGAGCCTTAGAAGAATGAGGAGAAGTGAGAGTATGGAACTTGAAATACTATATATCAGCAACATATATCAAAGCTACTGATGCAAAAGATATATTGTCCAAAACATTGTATACAAGACCGCTCTTCGAGAGAAACTAAAAGACTTAAATTGTGTAATTTTTGCTCGCAAACATCGTGTTTTCTCCTCTATTTTCTTAGATGATTGAACTCAAACTCCCAAATCATATTTTTCTTGCAGATCCAATTTTGATCTCAAATAAAAAATTTGGTGGTTTATATATATTATTTGTTCTAAGTTTTATGAAGAGGAAAATGAGTTAAAGATTGACGTATTAATTGCTATCATTATATTCTTTGTTGTAACCTTCCCATAACATAAGCAGACGTCCTTTAAAATTGCACCGTTACTGTAATTTATTGTAACAGTACTGGTTCATCACCGACGGGTGATTTCTGATCACGTAAAGAAAAAGCTGTTTCTGTTTGTCTTTTTTTTTTTTTCAATTAGTTAGTAAGTAAGTTCTCTTAGCCCCGAAGAGAGAAAAGTTGAACTACTCCTCTATTTTAAAATAAAGGACTTGGAACCGGATTGTGGTAGGTAGGTGCGCGAATAATATAGGAATTGAGCGCAGTTTCCAATGTGAGATTCACTATTGTTGGAAGAACATGACTGTTGAGTTTTTTAAATCATATAATAGAGATCATATATGAGTAAAAATAGGGGAAAAGACCAAAAAACATGAAAAAGGATAAATAGCAATACTCCTCTAATGAAGGTGCCACATCAACACAACTATTCCCAGGATTATTTATATATATATATATATATAATCAAACTATGTGATTGAGTTATAACATTAAAATTTAAAAATATATAAGTTCTTAAAAATAAAGAATATTGGTCAATTTTAGCCAACTTAATAAAGAAAAAGAATTATGTCACACAAAGATATTCTAATACCTTATCATGCGTTTGATATTTGAGTTATGCAATTGCTTTTGTTTACCCAGCGGATAACAATTGAACTTATATGTGGTTCTAAGGATATGTCGATTAATTCAATACAAATGGTAAATTGCATTAGATTGAACAAATAAAAGACGTGATAAAGTATCAAACCAAAATCGAACTCGATAACAGCCTTAATGAAATACCTGCCTTCAATCCCGGACTCACAATAACTAAGCACTTGGTGAACAAAAATAAGAACTTCCAAAAATAGAGAAAAATGAAAGTAATTTGCCTTGATGCGGGTGTTACAATGTGTCTAATGAATAATCAGACCCCCTTTATATAGTAGAGGAGTTATACCGTAAGTACAATTCCATAAAAGGTAAAAATCTTTCGTCTAACTAATCACCAGTTCTCTGTCGATATGTGTCGAGATTCACGCCATGATATCCAGTTGGTCGCGGATATTATGGCCTTTTGTTGGTCGTGCTTGGTTACCTGGTAATGCTCTCCGAGGCCTTCGGGGTTTGAATCGGATATGGGGGTCATGGCCCCGATATTCTCGGGGCAAGTGTTTTGCCCGGACCACGGATCGAGCAGCTCCTTGCCTCGATTCCAGTTCCTTGCCTTCACGTCTCTCGCTCTATTTATTTTATCGAAAATCGAGGCATCCCGTGGGCTCAGTTTCATCTGTATATAGATAGTCCCCTTATTTCTCGGAGAGTAAGTTTACGAAAACGACGAAAAATGACAAAAGCTCTTCCATTCCTTCTCTAATACGCTGTGATAGAAACGACAAAGGATCTGAAACATCCCGTCAGTTGCATCATAATGACTTCAAACGCGTGTCAGCCATCGGCAGGCAGTCTCTGGACGCGAAACTGTGCAAAGCCTCTATAAATACTCCCTCCATTCATTTTTTACTTTTAACCAAGATTCTACCTTTGAATCTTTAAGATACCACTGCCTTTCTTTATACTCCAACATTTTTACCTTCATTTTTCAAGATTTCTCGGTAAATTGCAAACTTTTATTTATTTTCTGTCCCAAACCAGTGCACTTGATTCTCTGAACAAATGTCACGACCCAATTTTCCCTTCGTTGGGTTTCGTGATGGCACCTAGTCTTAGGAACTAGGTAAGCCTAACCTTTACTGAATATCAACCATAATAAAGAAGTCTAACAGTCTCAATATAGAAAACTTTATAGAATTTACATCTTCCCAAAACTGACGGTACAAGTCATAAGCTCTACCGAGTTTTTCTACAACTTCTAAACACAACTGTATGGAAATAAGTACAACAGTGTGAATACAAAATAGGAAAGTGACTCCAAAGCCTGCGAATGTAGCAGCAGGGTTACCTTGAGTCTCCTAGGCAAGAATCCGCACAACTACTAACGAACAATACCTGGATCTGCACACAAAAAATGTGCAGAAGTGTAGTATGAGCACATCACAACGGTGCCCGGTAAGTATCAAGACTAACCTCGATGGAGTAGTGACGAGGAACAATCAAGACACCTATTGGTCTAATAAACTGAACAAGTATAAGTATAGGAACAACAGAACATGATATCTATATAAAGACTATGCGATGTGGCTAACAATACAGTAATTGCAATAAGGAAAGAAAATAACAAGTAACACCGGAATACCATGATAAGAACACAGAAAAGCGAACGGAGTTACCACCCAAATCTGAAATCATAAATACAGTAAAGACAAGTCATAACTCAGCAACTACGGCAATTTTCACATTAGGTCTTAGCCAACAAACTTTAATCAATTAGTCAAATCCTTCAATTGATAAAAATATTTCGAAATATACTTCCTTCCAGTAAATATTTTTCAGAAAAATAGTCCTTTCAAAATGAATAACTTTCGAATATAATCTTTTCAAATAACAACCTTCGAACATAATCTTTTCAAATAAAAACCTTTGAATATAAGTCACCCTGTGACACCTCATCTCACAATCGTACAATACGGGTCTAAATACCTGAACCCTAACACTTGGCATCATGTGCCCTCATCACACCTCATAATTATACTGACAACTCACGTGCCAAATAGAGCCATTCTCACATGGAAGGAAACTAAACAAGGGTGTGCGTCTATACTCAGCAATATCAAGAAGCCTCTTATCCGATAAGGGTGCTTAGCCACGTGTATGCTTGTGCAAGTGTCCTAACATAGTTCATACCAGCTAGTAAACATAAGGAAAAGAAAGGATAACATGTAAAATGTTTACACAAGGATAGGACCAATGAAAAGCATAACTCAGAACACGATGATAATAACAGGGGATCTCCCGGAATACCGTTCCGTAGTCCTAAACGTAAATGTGCAGGGCGATCTCCCGGAATACCATCCCGTAGTCCCAAAGTAAATATGCAGAACAGGGGAATCTACCAGGATACCGTCCCGTGTTCCCAAACGTAAATGTGCAGGGGAATCTCCCGGAATACCGTTCCGTAGTCCCAAAGTAAATATGCAGAACAGGGGGATCTACTGGGATACCGTCCCGTAGTCCCAAACGTAAAGATGCAGCGCAACCAACAGAAATAACAGTTACATCACGACAGAAATCTCGTACATCACCACAATAAGTACAACAACAAAAATGACAATAATACAATGTACGGCGAGTAAATCAACTCAAGAAATTTAAATCACAAAGAAACGGTAGAACCAGTTCACAAGGAATAACCAAAGTAAAAGAATGCAAGGCGTAAATGGAATAGTTCCACAAGGAAAAAGACTAACATGTAGCTACGACCCCACAATATACAAGTCAACAATAAGGAAGCCAACACGAGTCAAATAGTTCCAAATAAAGGCGAGTCAACTAAGATATAGGTTATCTAAACTCCTTTTAAAGTTGAGCAATTGAGAAGGATATTCAACAATTCAAATAATGGTAGGTAGCAGAAGATAATTACCAGTCCAATTAAGACTAAACAATTATAGGATGAGACAATAACAATTTCAACTAAAGATAAGCAGTTATGAAAAGATAGCATGACGATATAAGAGGCAAAATCTTCAGTTAAGTCAAATAAGAGTAAAATAGGCAATAAGAGTGAATCCTAAAGCAATAAATTCTAATTTAAGCATGTAGATGTGAAACTAGGAGATAGGAACTCAGTCAATCGAGAACAACTTCATACACAGTGAATATAATGACCTAAGAACTCTAAAAGGCCAACTATCTACAAATAAGTCCGAGCACGCACTCGTCACCTCGCGTACACGGACTACAATCAACATAGAAGACTTAAATCCTAAGGGGAAGTCCCCCACATAAGGTTAGGCAAGACACTTACCTCAAAAAGACAAACCGATACTTTAAAATGCACTTCTCGGGTGAAAAGACCTCCGGACGGCTCAAATCTAACCAAATTAAATTCAAAGCACAAATAAAACTCATAAGAAACTATTCCGGATCATAAATTCTCAATCTTTAACAAAATCCAAAAATCAGTCCAAAAGTCGACCCCTGGGCCTGCACCTCGGAACCCGACAAATTTTACAAAAACCGAATACCCATTCCGTTACGAGTTCAACCATACAAATATTATCAGATTCCGATACCATTTGGTCCCTCAAATCATGATTTTTCATTTTAGAAATTTTCTTCAAAAACCAACATTTTCCTCAACCCAAAACACAAATTAAATGATAAAAATAAAGATAAAATCATGGAACATGTTAGATTCTAGGTGAAGAATGCTTGCCCAATCGATTTTCTTGAAACCCCCCAAAAGAAGCTCCCAAATCTGAAGTTTAAAACTCAAAATATGAAGAAATGACCAAACCCTCGACTTATATGATTCTGCCAGGACTTCCGCATCTGCTGACAAGGAAACGGATCTGCGGGGCTGCATTTGCGAGAAAGGGTCCGCATCTGCGAACTCAGCTAACCAGGACAAGGACCGCATCTGCAGATATACAGCTGCATTAGCGGCATCGCAGACGCGAAAGGGAAATCGCAGGAGCGAGATTTCTCCGCAGGTGCGATCGCTGGAACGTAGAAGCGTCCATCGCACCTGCGTGCCAGTCTCCACAGAAGCGAGCAAGCTCCCAGGCCTTCATGACCGCAGAAGCGGCCGGGCTCACACACAAGCGGAGCCGCACCTGTGCTCCAAGGTCACAAGTGCGGAAACACCAGAAATCAAACATGTTCCAACACCATGCAAAACATCCGAAACTCGTCCGAGGCACACCCGAGGCCCCCAGGACCCCACATCTACACACACAAACAAGTTCTATAACCTGACAAGGACTCGCTTGAGATCTCAAAACATATCAAACAATGCCGAAAATGCGGATCGCGCCATGAATCGAACTATAAACTTCCAAACTTCCAACTTTGAAAATCGTGCCGAACCCAATTCAAACCAACCGGGAATGACGCCAAATTTTGCAGACAAGTCCCAAATGACAAGGCGGAGCTGTCCCAACTCTCGGAATCACATTCCGACCCCGATATCACAAAAGTCAATTGTGGGTCAAACTTTTCCATTTTCCGAACTTCAACTTTTCCAACTTTCGCCGAAATACCTCAAATTACCCTACGGACCTCCAAATCTGAATCCGAACGCGCGCCTATGTCCAAAATCACCATACAAAGCTGTTGGGATCATCCAAAACCCATTCCGGAGACGTTTACTCAAAAGTCCAATTACGGTCAAATTCTCACCGCTTAAGCTTCCAAAATTAGAATCCTTCTTCCAATTCGATTCTGAATCCTCTGGTAACTGAATTCAACCATGCACGCAAGTCGATACACATAATATGATGCTTCTCAAGACCTTATGCCACTTATCGGAGCTTAAATTCTCAAAACAACCGGTCGGGTTGTTACAACAAAGCTCTTACCTTTCATCTCCCAATCTTCCTTCTCACTTTCCCAAACTTTTTCCAGAAAACAATGGCGAAGACTTCCAAGACTGTTCCCCAAAAAGTTGCTCTTCTTCTCAACCAACTGCCAAAATCAATGAAACCACTTCCGATGTGGTCGACTTGGAGAGGTCCGCTGTCGACGTGGCTACCGACAAACTAGTTGTCGAACCTCCCTTAAAAATGTTCATTCCCGGGGGTTGTTCGGTCGCCGGCGACTTTAAATTTAAGAAACCCTCTTTGGTGTAGGGTCGACGTGAGGAGGCATCGAGGTATATATGCTCGATCACCGAAGATGTCCTCCTTGAGGTCCGAAAGGATTGCAACTGGGCAGATAAAGACATATTGGTCCCCAACCCTGAAGAGGCCATTACTACCCATGTCGAGGGATATCTAAGTGTTTACACTCATCCCTTCCCACTGGGATCAGTGGACCCGGTCATTATAGACTTTTATAAGAGTTACGAAGTATGCCTCGGTCAAATCCACCCTTCGATGTGGAGGATCGTAATCCTTCTCCGATTCTTCTTGAACAAGATCGACTCTTATCGGCTCACCGTTGATCATCTACTCCACCCGTACAATCCCCGAATCTTCCGAGAGGGACTGATAAAGCTCGTTCACCGGGCTAGCAAAGCCCCATTCTCAAGTATCGATGAGGACCAGGATCGAGGCTGGCAGGGTGCTTTGTCCGGGTGAGGACCTCAAACTTGATCCTCGCTGAATTTAGGCCATTCCCCGAGAGATGGAATGCATCATGTAAGCACAACTTTCCTTTAAATGTTGATTTTGTGTTCATATCCTTTTTCCTTATTGGTATTTGTGGTGGTGCAGCTGTTGCTCGAGTCCCAAACATTTTCCCTCGGCTCAAGGAGTAGATAGAGGGTAATGTCTCATAGATGCCTTACTCCGAGCGCTCGTGGTGCAAACTCTCGAAGGGCCGTTGGGAGTCCCATTCCCACGGTATGATTTCTTTCCCGAATAAATTACATTATGCTTCTCCTTCTTGACTCACGTTCTTATTTCCTTTATTTTCTTCTCGCAGGCTTGCCTAAGACCATCGAGCTTAGGCATCCGGTCGTGGACGAGGACTTGCCCGTTGATTCCTCTGCTTCAGGTAGCTTGGGGCTGCAGCAGGAGAGAAAAAGAAGAGAAGAAAGGCTCTAGGTTTCCCGAGCTCAGAGAAGAAAAAACCAAAAAGAAGATTGGCTCGTAAGCCAAGGGAGAGCTCCAACTCTTGAGCTCTAGACTCAGACTCGGATTCGCTCTACCGGCTCAGGGATGTGCACGAGGAGGATGATCTTTTTGCAGACCACGAACTGACCTCCCCGAAGAGCGGGCGACAGCCGAAGAGGAGACAATAGAGGCCGGTCTTCCTCAGGTTTGGGAGGTCGATGTAGAAATAAGGGCTAAGGCCTCTCGAGATGCCGGCTCCGCTCCGTCCGATGTCATAAAAGTTTTAGGGTCACCTTTGTTCACCAAATCTATGTTCGACAAAGCCCGAGCGGCGAAGGAGCAATCTAACGAAGGGGCCCTTGGTGCGGACGATCCCCTCTATTTTTTTTAAAGATGTGGACTCAACCGCCCTGGAAGAATTCGCCGGGTTGGGTGATTTGGAGGTGCCAAGGAAAGACCCATCTTCGGAGGTCGGTGGGCTGAAGTTAAGCCCAAAATTAATCAACCAATTCCCCGCCCCGAGCATGGATCTCCGCCTGAAAGCGATCAATAATCATCACCATCCCGGAGGATGCTCGGGTTCTTTCCACCCCTGTTGGAGTAGCTAGCTACCTCCGGTGTCTTATAATCGAAGAAGAATAAGAGAAAATGAACGAGGTGAGCATGCCATGCTTATTCAATAAAGTACAACATATGCTGAATCGGGTAAGGCGTCATTACACTCTTTCATCTTCGGATTTTAGCCTTTGATATCTCTCATGCCCTTTCTATTTTGCATTTTTGCCGGCCTCGGTTCTTCATCATGAAAGTTTTCTTCGGTACCGGGCTGAGGTTATCCAGCTCAAGGCTGAGGTCAAGGAGCTTGCTGAGAAGAGAGACACGTATAAGCTTCTCAGCGAGCACCATGAAGAAGTAGTCAAGAGTCTCCAGGATGAGTTGGACGCGGCTCAGAAGGAGCATGCTGACCTGGTGGAATAGGTAAAGATTTTTGAAGTTAGTGATGACGAGTTAGACATGGCGACTAACGGCCAAACCTCACAGTTCCAATAGAAGGTTGACAGGATCAACCAACTCCGAGCTGAGATAAACGAGGTCAAGGCCATGACTGAAGGGTGGAAAGGAAAAATGGACCGATTGGCTTCGGAGAAGGAGACTACCCAGGAGCAGCTGACATCGGTGGAGGTCAAACTCCGAGTGGCGAAAGAGAAGGCCGAAGCACGGGCTCGATGAATCGGGGACCTCCGAGCTCAACTTGGCTTAGCTGCTGCTAAACGAGATGCCCTTGGAAAGGAACTTGAAATAGCAAGGTCAAGTCAGAGACAGCCAAGGCTGATGCTGAAGAGATGGTGGCCCAGTACAGGGCCGATGTTAAAGCTTTCGAGGCCCGCCTGAAAGTCACAGTGGAGTATATGAAGTGGTTGTCTCGGAGGGAGACTCTTGAGGAAATCCATGCTCGTGATTTCGACCTATCGGCCAGGATTGAAGTAGCAAAAAGGCTCGAGGCCGAGGCCAAGAAGATGGCTGAACCCGAGGGCGAGGAAGGTTCTTAAGGCTCCGACGACCCCGAGGACGGAGAAGACCCCAACGACTCTAGTAACGAGGCGAGTTCTGGTGAAGATCGGGCGTGGGTGCCTTAAGAATCTTTGTTTTTGTTCTTTGTTTATTTATTTTGTTAAGGCCGTTTTCATTGGCCTTTGTAAAAATGTTTTGGAATGTGTATATAAGGTTTTTTTTCTCCATTTGTAAGGTTATTTTCTCCTTCTCGGCAATTTTTTGAGTCTATTATTTTTAGCACCCTTTCGTAATTGAAAAGATTTCAAATGCCTTAGCATGGAATAAAACGTAATAATAAGTTGTTTTTCGGAGGTTCGAACAAGACTTGTTCGCGATGTAAATTTTGTTTGAAACTCATGGGGGGCTCGGAACGACCGAAGCTTTCCCCGAGATTAGTGTTTTTAGACTATAATTTTTCCGAGGGTAACCTTTGTACTGGTTTGAATTTTTGAAGGCCTTATATTTTTGATTGCGGTTTACGGACGTCTCTGAGCCATTTTTAAGGGGCCATAGCCTTTCAAGTTCAGGCACTACCTAACAGGCTTTGTGCCTTCAGGCTTCGATAGCCTAAGCTGTCCGAGTTTATTTCGGACGACAATCCCCGAGTGGGGGTGATTTATTGGATCCGGAATATAGGTGACCCTTGGGCACGATATCTTTAAGGAACAAGATGTAATAGTCTTAAGAGACAAAATATGTATTTGCAAGGTAGAAACTTTCTTTTATTCATGTGCGCAGTATACAAGATTATAAGTGTGTGCAAGCTTCGTGTTATGGCTTAGGCGGTCTATGCGGGTACGGTTTATTTGACCGTTTGGCCCTTACAATAAATCCTGTCCACCGAGCCTAGATTGTTCAAGCACAAAGTTTCCTTCCTTTCTAAAAATCATCATCCGAGAGTGATGGTCCCCAATATTCGAGGTTGATCGTTGAGAGGGCTCGGACACTGTTGACTTGACCATCGACTCCGGTTCATGACCGGTCTTTGATTCTAAGTTAGCACGATCCACTGTTGCCTCGTTAAAAACCTTGCCAAAAAACCCATTTGGGACAAAACCGGTTCAAGGGAAAAAGAGTGTAACGCGTGCTTTCAAGCCTAACAACGACATTGTCCTCTGGTTGTTGCCTGCAGGTGTTAGTCCAATTCACAGTATTTATATATATATATATATATATATATATATATATATATATATAGAGAGAGAGAGAGAGAGAGAGAGATAGATAGATAGATAAAGAATAAATGGGGTCATACCTTAGAAGTAGTATCGTTTTTAGTGAGTCACGTTCGAAAGGTTTGGTAGCCGCTCACCGTTTCTTGCTTCGAGTTTGTATGAATCTTTGCCGATAATCTCGATAATTCGATATGGACCTTCCTAATTTGGTCCCAGCTTCCCTTCGTTAGGGTTCCGAGTGTTCAGTGTCACCTTTCTTAACACTAAGTCTCTGATATTGAAGTGTCAGAGGTTGGCTCTCAAGTTATATACCTTTCGATCCGTTGCTTCTGGGCGGCCGACCATACGAGGGCGGCCTCGCTCCTTCCATCCAATAGTTTCAGGCTTGTGTTCATGGCCTCACCATTTGACTTTTTAATCATATATCGGAACCTTGAAACTCGGTTCTCCCACCTCGACCGGTATTAGTGCTTTGGCTCCGTAGACTAGCGTAAACAGGGTGGCACCGATAGAAGATTTTGTGGTCGTACGGTACGCCCATAGGACTTCGGGCAAGATTTCCTTCCATTTTCCTTTGGCATCGGTTAACCTTTACTTAAGCTTTTGGAGTATGGTTTTGTTTGTAGACTCTGCCTGCCCGTTCCCGCTAGGGTGATAGGGTATTGATAAGATTCTTTTGATCTTATGGTCTTCAAAAAATTTGCTCACCTTGCCGCGAACGAACTACTTCCTGTTATCACATACGATCTCGGCCGGCATTACGAACCAACATATTATGTGGTCCAAGATAAAATCGATAACTTCTTTTTCCCTGAACTTTTTGATGCCTGAGCTTCAACCTATTTAGAAAAATAGTCAGTCATAAATAGTATGAATTGAGCCTTACTGGGTGCTCGTAGAAGGGGACTGACGATGTCCATTCCCATTTCATGAATGGCCAAGGTGACAAGACCGAATGTAGTAGTTCCCCAAGCTGATGGATCATTGGCGCATGCCTCTAACAGCCGTCACATTTTTGCATGAACTCCTTCGCATCTTTCTCCATGTCGATCCAGTAGTACCCGGTCCTGATTATCTTACGAACCAACGATTTTGCCCCCGAATGGTTCCGGCAGGTGCCTTTATGAACCTCCATCAAAACATATTCGGTGTCTCCCGGTCCTAAACATATGGCGAGTGGGCCATCAAATGTTCTTCTAAAAAGGGTATTATCTTCGGACAGGCTAAACCTGGTCGTCTTCGTACGCAGAGCCCTCGACTCTTTAGGACCCGAGGGTAGCTTCCCGGTCTTTGGGTAATCTATATACAAGTTTCTCGAGTCCCAGGTTAAGCTTGTCAAGTTTATCTCGGCATGTCCTTCTTCCACTACCGATTTCACGAGTTGTACTGTTGATACCCAATTTTTCCCTATATTATTTTCAAAATACATATATATCTTCAAAACAATGCATGAGAATCAATTAATATTTTTGCATTTTTAAAAGATTTTTAATTAATTTATCCCAGTATTTTTATTATATAAATAATTACTAATTGCATCACAAACGTTTTTATGATGATTTTATTGCTTAATTTTATCATTTATATTTATACTGAGATTTAACTATTTCATGAATAGCCATATGTACATGGTAGGGTTTTAATTGCAATAACTTTGCAATAATAGCTCATGTGTGCATAATTATCTTATTTCACAAGAAAATAACCTTTTGTATTTTTATAATATTAAGTAATTATTTTAAATTATTTTTATGCGTAAAATCTTTTTTATCATTGATTAACTATTTTTACAAATTATTTTATTAATTAATTGGGTATTTAACAAATAGACTCTTTTAATTTGGTTTAATTTCGGACCTTAGCCCAAATTATTACCCCCAGCCTAATTAAATCATAGCCCAATACCCTGACCCAATTTTTAAACCCGGCCAACCCCTCAGGTCAAATCCTGGCCGTCGATCTCAAAAGATCAACGGTCCAGGATCATTTTCCTTTTTTAATTAACCCCTAACACCCTAACCCTAATCATTTTGTTCCGCCCCGCCGCCCTTGAATCCCTCCTCTTCTCTTCTCTCTCAAACTCTCCCCTAATCCTAGCCCGCCGTCACCGAAAACCCTTCAATCCATGGGGTTTCCCTTTGATTTTAGTCCCCATCCGGCCTCCTATCTCTACTGGCTATTCGATTTCTTTGTTGTTTGATGGAATCTCGAAGAGATTCAACACAGACTTGGCTTCAACTCTTTATTTTCTCGATGAACNTGTTTGTGAGTGCTGTTATCTTCATGTTTATGGCTTAAACCTTTGGTTCCAAACCGGATTTTTTTTCTCACCTCTGTCATTTTTTAAAACCCTAGTCACTTTCTACTCGAGTCTGTTCAGATCTTTATAGATCTAAGATGATTTTGAGTTTATTTGATATTCTCTTTAAAAATCTTCTATTTTTCTTGTTATTAATCGATTTTAGCTTTTCTCTAAAGCTAGGGTTTCATCTTTACATTTCTGCAAAAATTTTCTAAAGACTTTGAGTGTTTTAACTCCGGTTCTCTTTGTTTGCTCGACTGGTTTTCCTATCTATATTCTAATCCCTAGGGTTTCTAATCATTTCGCTGTTTGTTCTGATATTTGCCCGTTTTTCTTTGGCCCTGTCAATTAACAGAGATTAACTAATTCTTATTTGCCTAATTAGGGTTCGAAATTATATTTTCTGTTGAAATTGGTATTTCTCCGCGATTTCACTTATTCTGTCCTTATTGTGACTCATAATTGGTACTACTTGCCTTAATTATGTTGCTGGGATTTGATTGTTTTAACCGACCCCTAGATGGTCTCTGATTTATTTGTTTACCTTATTAAACTTCGAACTTGGCTGTTAATTGATTCTCCCTAACTTAAGGGATATTTTCCTGATTCTGTTATATTATATTAATTGAGTTTTGACTTAATTAACTAGTTAATTTGATTTGCATACCTTATTTGTGAATTCTTAATTTTCTTTGCCTTATTTGTTTTACTCTGCTGAATGCTATAAAAACCGCCAATTCTGATTTTTAAAACACACGAACACATACGGAAAGATACAGAAACACCTACACACATGAACTCTTATTCTTACTCACACACTCACAACCGTAGATCTTTTTGCTGCACTGTCTAGCCGGCTGAAAGCCAAGGCTAGACTCTTGGATTATACTTGCCTTCACCTTCCCGTTTGCTATCTCCTTAACTGGTATGCCTCTATTTCTATTATCATTCTATATTCTATGTAGTTAAACTTCAACATGCTTCTGTTTGCCCCCATGTTTCCCTGTTTATTTCTCTCTTAACCGGCATGACTTATTTCTTGTTAACTTGCTTTGTCTTAATGTTAGTATGGTTAGTATACTTGAGCATATTCCTGTTTGATCCATGACACTTGTTTACCTGTTTGTCAACTAGCATGCCCCAATTCCTATCCTGTTTTTATGTGCTGATAATTTACCTTAGCATGTTCCTGATCAATTCATGGTTTCTGTGTACTTCTTTCAAGAATAATGTGCTTTAAATTTCTGCTACCTTTTCTGTATGACTGTCTGATTAGTCATTTGACTTCAGCATGTTTCTCTCTGCTAAATACATGTCTATATGATTCCACTTAGTAATAGTTAATAGACTAAGTCAACTCCGGCAATGTGTGTAATGACCCCAAAGGTCATCACTTGATTTACAAGTTAATTTTGTGCTTCGAGGTCCTAAAAGCCTCCTTTTATCTTACCTCGATTTGCGCGCACGGTCTGGGCATGTATCTGGAACGCTTTTATGCGGAAATTTGATAAAAATACTAAATTGGCCTTTAAAATTGAATTTAAGTTGACTTTGATCAACAATTTGGGCAAACGGACCCGAACCCATAATTTGACGGTCCTAGAGGGTCTGTAGAAAAATATGGGACTTGGGCGTATGCCCGGAATGGGATTTCGAGGTCCCAAGCCCGAGAAATGATTTTTTGAAGAAAATTGTTTAACTGAAATTTTAAGAGTTATTGGAAACTTAAATGTGTTTGAATTCGATGGTATCGGGCCCGTATTTTGGTTCCGGAGCCTGGTACAAGTCTTATATAATAATTAAGTTGAATCTGTGAAGTTTGGTAGGAATCGGAGCTCGTTTAGTATAAATCGGACCTTTATTTGAGAAATTGGGAATTTTGGTGTTCTTGAGTGATTTCATGAATTTGAGGTTTAATTCACAGTTATCGATGTTATATTGGTGATTTGATCACACGAGCAAGTCCGTATGATGTGTTTGGACTTTCATGCATGTTTGGTTTGGAGCCCCGAGGGCTCGGGTGAGTTTTGGATAGGCCACAAAGTGAATTTGGACTTGGGGAAATGGCTGTTGCAGGTTCAGCTGTATTGCAGGCTCTGATCTCGCAATTGCGAGGTCAGGCTTCGTAATTGCGAGCCCAACAGGCTTGGCAATTGTGAGGGATTGATAACATTTGTGAAGAAAGCCTTGCCTTCCAGTGTTCGCAAGTGCGAACCACCCTTCACAAATGCGAAGTCATCAGAAAATGCCCAGTATCGCAATTGCGACTAATTGTTTGCAATTGCGAGGTTAGCAGAAAATTCTCAGTATCGCAATTGCGACTCTTTGTTCACAATTGCGAGGTTAGCAGAAGATGCCCAGGTTTGCAAATGCGAGGCCTTGTTTGCATTTGCAAGCTTCGCAATTGCAAAGCTCCTGTCACAATTGCGACATCTGCGACTAGTTAATTGGGACTTAGGCGGATTTTTCTTTATTTTTCAAACCTTTTCAAAACCTAAACACTTATGGGCGATTTTCTAAAGAAAAATTATTCTCCAAACCAATTGTAAGTCATTTTTAACTCATTTTCTTTAATCTATAACATCTTTTCACATAATTTCAACTCAAAATCAAGGGTTTTCATGGGGGAAAATGGGTGTTTTGGGTAGAACTTAGGATTTTCAAATTTTGGGGATTTGGACCTCGAATTGGGGTCTGATTTCAAAACAAATTATATATTTGAGTTCGTGGGTGAATGGGTAATCGGGTTTTGGTTCGAACCTCGGGTTTTGATCATGTGGGCACGGGGTCGATTTTTGACTTTTTGGGGAAAATCTTTAGAAAACATATTTCCATGCTTTAGAATTGATTGATTTAGCATTTATTGATATTATTAAGTAAATTGTGGCTAGATACAAGCGAATTGGTGGTGGAAACAAGAGGTAAAACGGTAGTTGAGGCTTGAATTGTGTTCGTGGCATCGAGGTAAATGGCTTGTCTAACCTTGTGTGGGGGACATTCCCCCTAGGATTTGGTATTGTTGTTATATGAATTCCGTGTACGTGAGGTGACGAGTGCGTACACGTGCTAATTGTTGGAAACCCATTTTTCATTAAGTAGATTAACTGTGTTTCTTTCTTCTTGATCATTACTTGTATTTTAAGCCTATTACGTAGTTTAGGGAAGCATGCTTAAGTGTATTAATTGTCCTATCTGCTTAAACTGTTTATGTGAACTCTGTGCAGCATGTTAGGTTAGAATTACCTGTCCATTTTGATATTAATTGGTTTGAGTTGATTATCCTTGTGTTGCTGCTGCGTGTTTACATTGGGACTACGAGCGGTTCCCGGTAAATCCCTCTCGTCTGTTTATTTGGGACTACGGATGTGGTATTCCGGTAGATCCCCCTGCACTTTTATATTGGAACTACGGGACTGCACCTGGTTGATTCCCCAGTACTGGGTATTTACATTTAGGGACTACGGATCGGGATTCCGGTAGATCCCCGGTGCACTATGAGTTGGACTACGGGACGACACCCGGGAGATCACTGGTATTTATATTTGGGGGCTACAAGACGATATCCTGGTAGATCCCCGGTTGCTGGATATTTACATTTGGGGGCTACAAGACGATATCCTGGTAGATCCCCGGTTGCTATCTCTGTGTTGAGCTGTATTCTTTCTGCGATATTTTTCTCTATTGCAATTGTTGTTATCCTTATCATTATACTGTGTTACTTCATACTGTTTCGCTCTTGAATGAAATTGTGGATTCTTTCCTTGATATTGTTGTTTTTTTTTAATTTCGGGACTACGGATGAGTATTTGGGGAGATCCCCTGCGCATATATTGATTTTGACTGTAGTGCGGGATACCGAGAGATCCCCAGCACATATATTGAGGATACCAAGAGTTCTTCGGGATACCAAAAGATCCCCAGTACATATATTGAGGATACAAGGAGATCCTCGGGATACCAAGAGATCCCCAACACATATATTTAGGATACCAAGAGATCCTCGAGATACCAAGAGATCCCCAGTACATATATTGAGGATACCAAGAGATCCTCGGGATACCAAGAGATCCCTAGCACACATATTGAGGATACTGAGAGATCTCCGAGTATTTACATTTGGGGCTACGGGACGGGATCCCGGGAGATCCCCTGTCGATGTTTCTGTGTATGGAGTGTATATTTATCACTGATTTCTTCTCATTTTCTGATACTTTTTTGATTATACTGTTGCACCTTACACTATCTTACCTTGCTTTATATTTTATAACCGGTAGGGACCTGACCTTCCTCGTCACTACCCGACTGAGGTTAGGCTTGGCACTTACTGGGTACCGCTGTGGTGTACTCATGCCCTTTCTTGCACATGTTTTCCGTATGCAGATCCAGGTACATCGACTCAGCCATATCGTTAGCGAGGCGAGGCGATCTCTAGAGACTTTGAGGTATATCTTCCACGTCCGCATACCGAGGAGTCCCTATCTACTCTCTCTTTTCGTTATAGCCCCTCTGTATTCTTCTTTTGTTTAGACACTCTGGAGTTATGACACTTTGTAGTTATTCCATATCTTGTGATTTCATGAGATTCTGGGTTTTGGGAAATGTAGTTTCAGTTTGAGAGTTTGTATTGTATATGCCGAGCAACATCTTAAACGTTTCATTATGTTATTCCGCAGTTTTTGACTAGTTTTATCCTGTTGTTTCTTTTTCAGCAATTTGTTAGGCTTACCTAGTCGTAGAGACTAGGTGCCGTCACGATAGTTCACAGAGGGCGAACTGGGGTCGTGACAAGTTGGTATCAGAGCTCTAGGTTTATAGGAGTGATGAATCACAAGCTGGTTTATTAGAGTTTCGCGGATCGGTACGGAGTCTGTACTTATCTACGAGAGGCTATGTAACCGTTAGGAAAAATTCCACTTTATTTGATTTCCCTATCGTGCGAGATTTTTGACATCACAATTCTAAACCTCTGTCTTCCATTCTCTTACAGATGGTCAGAACACGTGCTACCGGAGATGATCGGACACCCGCACCCCATGCGAGAGCCGTTAGAGGTCGGGGCCGGGGTAGAGGCCGAGGACGCGAATGTGGTGCAGCCAGAGCACCTGCGCGAGCTGCTACAGAGGAGCCACCAGCAATTTCAGCTGGACCCCAGGCGCCTGATACGCCTACTGCTACTACTACCCCAGCATTTTAGAAGACCTTAACTCAGTTCCTGAGCATGTTTGGTACATTGGTTCAAGCGGGATTGATTCAGGTTGTACCAACTACTTCACAGATCGGGGGAGGGACCCAGACTCCCGTCGCCCCCACTCCAGCACAGCAAGTTCACATTGGTCAGGTTCCAGGTGTCATGGCGACATAGCCTATGGCCTCATTTCAGCAGGTGGAAAGGGTCACTCACCGGGTAGAGGACAGGTAGGTCCGGGAGAGAGAGGACAAACGAGGTCAGGAGAGGAAGTATAGGTAGGCGAGGAGACCTCGCAGACCGAAGAGATCCACTGGTCCTTATTTTGGAGGAAGAGTACGACATGGTAGAGGTTTTGTAGGTCAGCCAGCTTAGTTTGCGTTTCAGGTTTCGCACAGTGTTTCAGGTGTTCAGGGGTCTTAGAGTACCCGTACCGTACAATTCCCACTGCCACGTCAGCCACGAGGTCTTTTTGAGTGTGGCGACATATGCCATGTGGTGAGGTATTGCCCTAGGCTAGGGAGGGGTGCGCCTCCACAGACTTCTCAGCCACAGCACGCCCCGTAGAGTTCTCAGGCTATGATCACAGCACCAGTTGCTGCCCCACCTGCTCAGCCAGCTAGAGGTGGAGGTCGAGGAGGTGGAGGTCGTCCTAGAAGGGGAGGCCAGGCCAGATACTATGCCCTTCCTGCCCGTACTGAGGTTGTCGCCTCCGATTCTGTCATCACCGGTACTATCCTGGCCTGTCATACAGATGCATCGGTTCTATTCGATCCAGTATCCACTTATTCTTATGTGTCCTCTTATTTTGCCCCGTATTTGGGCATATCTTGGGATTCCTTGAGTTCTCTTGTTTATGTTTCTACTCCTGTTGGAGATTCTCTTGTTGTGGATCGCGTTTATCGGTTGTGTTTGATTGCTCTTAGTGGTTTTAAGACCAGAGCCGATTTGTTATTGCTCAGCATGGTAGAATTTGATGTTATTTTGGGCATAGACTGGTTGTCGCCCCATTATGCTATTCTTGATTGTCACGCGAAAACCATGACGCTGGCTATGCCAGGTATACCGCGAGTAGGGTGGAGGGGTATCTTAGATCATACTTCCAGTAGAGTTATTTCATTCCTTAAGGCTCAGCGTATGGTTGAGAAGGGGTGTGACGCTTATCTAGCTTATGTGAGAGATGTCGGTATTGATACCCCTACAGTTGATTCAGTCCCAGTAGTGCGGGATTTCTCTGATGTGTTTCAATCTGACCTTCCGGGCATGCCGCCCGATAGAGATATTGATTTTGGCATTGATCTATTGCCGAGCACTCAGCCCATTTCTATTCCTCCGTACCGTATGGCTTCTCCTGAGTTGAAGGAGTTGAAGGAGAAGTTGTAGGAATTGCTTGATGAGGGTTTCATTCAGCCCAGTGTATCACTAGAAGGGTGCTCCGTTCCAGTGGATGGAAGAGTGTGAGGAGAGCTTTCAGAAGCTCAAGACAGCTTTGACTACAGCCCCAGTTTTGATGTTGCCTACCAGTTCGGGGTCTTATAGTATCTAATGTGATGCCTCGAGGATTGGCCTTGGAGCGGTATTGATGCAGGATGGTATGGTGATTGCCTGTGCATCCAGACGGTTGAAGGTTCATGAGAAGAATTATCCTGTCCAGGATCTTGAGTTAGCTGCTATTGTTCACGCCCTGAAAATCTGGCGTGATTAATTGTACGGTGTGCCTTGTGAGATTTATACTGGTCACCGGAGTTTGCAGCATCTGTTCAAGCAGAAGGACTATAATTTGCGTCAGAGAAGGTGGTTAGAGCTGCTGAAGGACAATGATATCACTATTTTGTATCACCCGGGCAAGGCCAATGTGGTGGCTGATGCGGAGAGTTTGGGGAGTTTGTCTTATTTACTAGCAACAGAGAGGCCCATGGCGATGGATGTTTAGGCCTTAGCCAGTCAGTTTGTGAGATTGGATCTTTCGGAGCCTAGTCGGGTCCTTGCTTGTGTGGTTTCTCGGTCTTCCTTGTTTGATCGTATTCGAGAGCGGCAGTTTTATGACCTTCATTTGTGTGCCCTCAAGGACCTGGTTCTGCAGGGCGATGCCGGAGATGTGACCATTAGTGATGACGGGGTATTGAGGATGTAGGGTCGGGCTTGTGTACCCAATGTTGATGGGCTTCGGAACTTGATTCTAAGGGAGGCCCATAGTTCGCGATACTCTGTCCATCCGGGTGCCGCGAAGATGTAGCAGCACTATTAGTGGAAGTAGATGAAGAAGGATATAGTTGGGTTTGTAGCTCGGTGCCTCAATTGTCAGTAGGTAAAGTATGAGCACCATAGACCGGGTAGATTGCTTCAGCAAATAGAGATTCTAGAGTGGAAGTGGGAGCGGATCATCATGGACTTCGTAGTTGGGCTCCCACGGACTTTGAGGAAGTTCGATGCTATTTGGGTGATTGTGGATCGGCTGACCAAGTCCGCGCATTTCATTCCTGTGAGTACTACCTATTCTTCGGAGCGGTTGGCGGAGATTTATATCCGGGGGATTGTCCGTCTGCATGGTATTCTAGTTTAATTTCCATCATTTCAGATAAAGGTACTCAGTTCACATCACGGTTCTGGAGGGCCGTACAGCATGAGTTAGGTACTTGGGTGGAGTTGAGCACATCTTTCACCCTCAGACGGACGGAGTCCGAGTGCACTATTCAGATTCTTGAGGATATGCTCTGTGCGTGTGTGATTGAGTTTGGAGGGTCTTGGGATCAGTTCTTGCCATTGGCGGAGTTTGCCTACAACAACAGTTATCAATCCAGCATTCAGATGGAGCCGTATGAGGCTTTATATGGTAGGCGGTACATATCTCCGGTGGGTTGGTTCGAGCCGGGTGAGGCCAGATTATTGGGCACAAACTTGGTTCAAGATGCTTTGGAGAAGGTTAAGGTGATTCAGGATAGACTTCGCACAACCCAGTCTAGACAGAAAAGTTACGCGGACCGAAAGGTTCGTGATGTTTCCTACATGGTTAAAGAGCGGGTCCTGCTTCGGGTTTCGCCTATAAAGGGAATTATGAGATTTGGGAAGAAAGGGAAGTTGAGTCCGAGGTTTATTGGTCCTTTTGAGATATTGAGGCGTGTTGGGGTGGTTGCTTATGAGCTTGCCTTACCTCCCAGCTTGGCAGGGGTTCATCCGGTATTTCATGTTTCGATGCTCCGGAGGTATCACGGTGATCCATCCCACGTGTTGGACTTCAGCACTATCACGTTGGACAAGGACTTGACCTATGAGGAGGAGCCAGTTGCTATTGTAGACCGGCAGGTTCGTCAGTTGAGATCAAAGAAGTTCCCTTCAGTTCGTGTTCAGTGGAGAGGTCAGCCTGCCGAGGCAGCTACCTGGGAGTCCGAGTCCGATATGCGGAGCCGATATCCCCATCTTTTCCCCGACTCAGGTACTTCTTTTCTATGTCCGTTCAAGGACGAACAATTGTTTTAGAGGTGGAGTATGTGATGACCCCAAAGGTCATCACTTGATTTACAAGTTAATTCTGTGTTCCGAGGCCCTAAAAGCCTCCTTTTATCCCACCTCGATTTGCGTGCACGATCCGAGCATGTATCCAGAACACTTTTATGCGGAAATTTGACAAAATTGCTAATTTGGCCTTTAAAATTAATTTTAAGTTGACTTAGGTCAACATTTTGGGCAAACGGACCCGTACCTGTTATTTGACGGTCCCGGAGGGTCCGTAGAAAAATATGGGATATGGGTGTATGCCCAGAATTGGATTCCGAGGTCCCAAGCCCGAGAAATGAATTTTTAAAGAAAATTGTTTAATTGAAAATTTAAGAGTTTTTGGAAACTTAATTGTGTTTGAATTCGATGGTATCAGGCCCGTATATTGGTTCCAGAGCCCGGTACTGGTCTTATATAATAATTAAGTTGAATCTGTGAAGTTTGGTAGGAATCGGAGCTCGTTTAGTATAAGTCGGACCTTTATTTGAGAAATTGGGGTTTTTGGTGTTCTTGAGTGATTTCATGAATTTGAGGTTTAATTCATAGTTATTAATGTTATATCGGTGATTTGATCGCACGAGCAAGTCCGTATGATATTTTTGGACTTGCGTGCATGTTTGGTTTGGAGCCCCGAGGGCTCGGGTGAGTTTTGGATAGGCCACGGAGTGAATTTGGACTTAGGGAAATGGCTGTTGCAGGTTCAGCTGTGTTGCACGCTCTGGTCTCGCAATTGCGAGGTCAGGCTTCGCAATTGCGAGCCCAACAGGCTTGGCAATTGCGAGGTCTTGATCGCGTTTGCGATGAAAGCCTTGCCTGCCAGTGTTCGCAATTGCGAACCACCCTTCGCATATGTGAAGTCATCAGAAAATGCCCAGTATCGCAATTGCGACTAATTGTTTGCAATTGCGAGGTTAGCAGAAAATGCCCAGTATCGCAATTGCGACTCTTTGTTCGCAATTGCGAGGTTAGCAGAAGATTCCCAGGTTCGCAAATGCGAGGCCTTGTTCGCATTTGCGAGCTTCGCAATTGCGAAGCTCCTGTCGCAATTGCGACATCTGCGACCGGTTAATTGGGACTTAGGCGGATTTTTCTTCATTTTTCAAACCTTCTCAAAACTTAAACACTTTTGGGCAATTTTCTAAAGAAAATTCTTCTCCAAACCAATTGTAAGTCATTTCTAACTCGTTTTCTTTAATCTATAACATCTTTTCACATGATTTCAACTCAAGATCAAGGGTTTTTATGGGGGGAAAATGGGTGTTTTGGGTAGAACTTAGGATTTTCAAATTTTGGGGATTTGGACCTCGAATTGGGGTCCGATTTCAAAACAAATTATGTATTTGAGTTCGTGGGTGAATGGGTAATCGGGTTTTGGTTCGAACCTCGGGTTTTGACCATGTGGGCCCGGTGCACTATGAGTTGGACTACGGGACGACACCCGGGAGATCCACTGGGTATTTACATTTGGGGGCTGCAGGGCGATATCCTGGTAGATCCCCGGTTGCTGGATATTTACATTTGGGGGCTATAGGACGATATCCTGGTAGATCCCCGGTTGCTATCTCTGTGTTGAGCTGTATTCTTTCTGCGATATTTTTCTCTGTTGCAATTGTTGTTATCCTTATCATTATACTGTGTTACTTCATATTGTTTCGCTCTTGAATGAAATTGTGGATTCTTTCCTTGATATTGTTGTCTTTTTTGTTTTGCGACTACGGATGAGTATTCCGGGAGATCCCCTGCGCATATATTTCTTTTGACTGTAGTATGGGATACCAAGAGATCCCCAACACATATATTGAGGATACCAAGAGATCTTCGGGATACCAAGAGATCCCCAGTACATATGTCGATGCCCCATTTTTCTCGCGAATTCAGGTTTATGAGATTTGGGCGGACAACTCGTTTCCTTTTGGGAATTGGGTTTGAATTGAAGAGTCACCACCTAATGACTAAGTGCATTAGGACACTAAGAAGAATTTTGATTTAGAAAACCAGATATTGGGTAAAGGCTTGAAATTATCCCGAGGGGAAGGTGTTAGAACCCCTCAAGATCCACTAGTGTGGTTCCCGGCCATGCTATAATCGTGACTTTAAGTGCAAACAACAAGCAAGAATTACAAATACGAGGAAGTTTTCACATAATGGTTGCGAGCAATTGAAATTAAAAGAAATTAAAGAAGCTGAAGTTTGGGAAGAAAGTAGTCTTTGAAATTCTGAAAATAAACAAGTAAAGGGAAGGGGTTTTCACATAATTACTGCAAGTAATTGAAGTTAAAAAAAAGATTAAAGAAGCTGAAATTTAAGAAAAGCAGTCTTTTAAAAATAAACAAGTAAAGGGAGGGGGGGTCCTAGGTTTATAAATAATATGGATCACCCCACACAACACCCGGTAACCGTTTATACACGTGGCGTTATTGCATGGTCATCATATCCATATCTACCTTTTCCCACCCTATTAAGGTATTAAAACACGGAATAGTCTCGTTTTCTTATTGCATGCTACTACCCGCCCCAATCCTATCAGTCCAGGAGGTATTTGAGACTACTAATCCTAAAGGGAAGGGATGTGAGGTTTTATAGCTTCAAAGGACAAAATTCTAAGGCGACAATCAAAATACATATGTAACAAATATGGGGGAGAAGCACATAACAGATAGAAAGGGCTCAAACAAACCTCCTTAAAAAACAAAGAGAAGCATATAGTTTAGCATGTCTTTACACGTACTGATTAGGGTCTGTTTAAACTTAAAAGTTGTGGCAGACTGATCTATTACATATTTCAGATAAGAAGCCCGAATCAGGCCTGCCTGCTGGTTGTAGTTAATAAGAATCTGATTCAATTTATAAGTTATCCTATGGCTTGCCTAAGTGTTAAACGAAACCTATAAGCATGATATCTATTAGTTCAGAAAAGAAGTATGCTCATTTAGGAAAAGAAACTATCAATTACAGGAGTATAAATTCTACAGTCGTTGTTGTTGCTACTGATTTTAGACTTATAAGCGAATGGGCGATTCATATTTTAGTTGATAGCTCCTATAGGCATGCTTTCTAGGTGCTATTGATTTGAAAAATATTTTTTACAAGCGAAACAAGAGTGCAGAAGTCCTATGGGCATGGTATCTAAATGTTGTTAGTTATTTAAACCTATAAACGGGTTTGCCTAGTGATAGATGCAGATGCAAAATTCAGGAAGTCCTATAGGCATATTATCTATATGATATACAGCGTTTTAGAGATGACTTATAGACATGGTCTCTATATAATGCAGAAATGCAGGACCTATAGACATGGTTTCTATATGAAATGCAGAACCTATAGACATGGTTTCTATATGAAATGCATAACCTATAGACATGGTATCTATATGCAATACAGAAACGAAAGTTGAAAGCAGGATATAAGCGTAGAAGTATAATAATCACCTATGAACATGATATCTACCCCTTTTTGCATGCATGATTTACTCTCCCCATTTCACTAAAAGCCCCAATAGTTATTACAGCCCAGAATAAATAAGAAAGGTAAAATTAGATCAGAGAAACTAAAAAATTTACAACCAAGGAGAGCCTGATTCAGGTTTCCTGCCTGAAGCATGAAGTAAACCAATTCCAAAGACCAAAATCCAACGCCTTTCTCATTTGGGTGTGTCAGAGTTCCCAAGAGCCTCATGGACTCCGGGCAGTGCTTACACCCAAATACAAGATTGAGTCATAGTGCAGTATGGAAGAGCCAGCCCTCAAGTGTCCAAGATCAGAGGGATCTCAAGGTCCCAAGGCAAGGCTCAAAGGAGGGGGGCAAAACTTAGAAACTAGGAATGAGTGTAAGTGCAGAGAAGGGATTCTGGGGGAAAAGCAAAGATAGGCTGGTGGTCGTGCCTAGCAATTGGAAGTGCTGGCACACCCCAATCAGCCTGTTAGCCACCTTGTTTGGGAGTTAGGATCCCCTAAGGGATCAAGTCCAAACATGAGCAACAATTTGGATGTTACCATGTTCTGAACTTCAACTCAAATACATAGAAGGGGACAAGGGTGCAGGGATTCACAGTAGAAACATACGCAAAGAAGTTGACATGCTAATTAACATTAAACATAGGCAGTAAAGCACACAGGGGTGTAGGGATTCACAGTAGAAACATATGCAAAGGAATTGACATGCTAATTAACATTAAACATAGGCAGTAAAGCAGACAGGGGTGTTGAAGCTGTAAAGTAAACACATTGGGATGAGGCTGAAAACCAAACTAGAACATACCAGTTTCAGGGAAACAAAAGAAGAGAACGCAGTATTCTTGTAAAGCCAAAGTGCAAGCAAGCAGTTAGAACACTATGATTTTAGAAGAGAATTATGAGATTGAGTAGTGTAAAAGTGTTGAATTGAGAGTGTGTAATTGAAAGTGTCTGAAAAGTTGAATTCGAGGTTGTGTTGTGAGAAAGGAGTCTTGCCCTTTTTATATTGTAGAAGGCAAGCAGAATAAGGTAGGAGAATAATTTAAAAAATCAGTTGTCAATCAATTACACAAGTTTCCGTTTAGTTAAGGGATTCTGATTTCAAACGGGTAAAATAATTAAGGCAAGAGGTTGATCAAACACTTTTCCAAAGCAGTACAAGAAGGGTAAATACATAGAGATTTATTTAAGGAAAAAGTTTGATAGCACACGGTTTGTGCAAAATAAGGAAAGGCAATCAATCAACAGCCAGTAAAATCAGCAATTGAAGATTTCATATGAATGAACCAGGTCAGGAAGATGGGAAAAATCTCGACTTAAGGAAAATCAGTACTAATCGATTAAACCTAAAAGAGGATTCTGAATCAATCAAAAGTTGAAAACCTTTTTGGAAGAAAGGATTCATCACACGTATAAAAACATACAGCCATGCTCAAGTACGAATAACTGTCATACCAACCAATAGAAGAGTCTAGCATAGGAAAAGTTTAGAGTCATAAACAAAGAAGTTCAAGCTCAGTTTATAGACTCAGAGTGAGTCTGAGAGAGTCCAGGGTTCCAAAATAGAACCCTAGTCCAAACACAAGATCAAAACTAGCCAAAAACCCAAATCCTAGGGTTTCCAACTCGAATCAGATACAGAGACGAGGAGACAAATAATTGAAACAGGTTCAGAGGTCTCTTTCAGAGACTTATGAGAAAACAAACAGATACAATAGCAAGTTTGAAACAGCAAAGTGAAGAAACTGATTCGAAGCATAGTGAGGGTAGAAGGAACATGTTTTAAGAAAACCTGGGACTTAAACAAGTTCAGAAGCGAAAAGAGGTAGTATAACACATAAGAAAATAGTAGAAGAAACATGTTTAAAGAGAACTCAAACAAGGTCCAGTAAAAGGGCAAACAAAGAACTTAAGAACTCCGTAGGAGATACATACAGTAGGAGAACACAAAATACCAGAAAAATATATCAACAAGACATATAGGAAAAACACAGTAGGACGAACATGTAAGCATGATGTATAAACACAGTAGAAAGACAAGGCACAGAAGAACATATATAGTAGAAAAACATAAGAAGCAGTAGAAGTACATGCGTGACAAATATACACAAAGAAAAAGGAAAAGAAAAGTTGGAGAAACATTTTGAACTTTTCAGAAACCCTAAATCGAAGAGAAGTAATTTTTGAAAGAAAAAATTGGGGAAAACGTTTAAGAACTCAAGTAGAGCACAGATATAGAACAAATTTAAGAAAACAAATTAGAGAAAACCTCGGATAGCTAGGGTTTCGAAGGAACCCTAAAACGAGAAAGGCTTGGAAAAGGTCTGATCTGAGTCGGATAAGTCAAAAATAGGCTCATAATGCTTGGATACGCCGGAGCAAAGCCGGAGAGGCCATGGAACCTTGAATCGGAGAAGATCTGAACGGACACCATCGAGGTCAGACCTCAAAACTCTGAACACCAAGCGTTGAAGAGAAGAGGGAGGTGAGTATAGGCCATCCATGGCCTGAGAGGCCATGGATTCCGGTGAGATTGAGGTTGAACATGGTAGAAGACGATTAGGGTTTCAAGAACTTTCGAGAGAGTTTGAGAGAGTTTGAGAGAGGAAAGGAATTCAGGGGCAGCTGATAGAGTGAAATGAGTTAGGGTTAGGGGTTTGGGTGAATTAAAATGGTAAGGGGAGATCATGGCCGTTGATCAGATTGATCAACAGCCTGGATTAAAAGGGGTTTGGGTCGGGAAATTAAAACGGTTAAGGGTATGGAATTGGGCTGATCCGGTTGGGGTTTAAAAATTGGGTCAATTAGGGGGGGTCAATGGCTATAATCGAAATGTAATGGGGTTGCAATTGAAACGAAATGAGGCCAAATTTTAAATAGCCAGTTTTCCCCCCTTTTATTTTATAAATAATAGTAAAAATGATGTTGAAAGCAAATTAAAAGTATTGGATCAGTTAATAATATACAAATATTAATTTAAAAATATTGGAACCAATTTCACAATTATAGAATGCTATTAATTCTTAAAATAGGCTAAAATTGCAATTACATGCAATTTATCCATTAAAATACTAAATAAATTGTAAAAAATGTATAAAAATTACCTTAGCTATATTTTGGTATAAATATGAGAGTAAAATAAGTTATTCACCAAAACGACAATTTTGGGAATAATTATTGGTTTTCTTTTGTACTACTAAAATGGGCAATAAATTGATTTAAAGAATTGATTTAGAAATCCTTTAAAGATTAGGAAAAATACTAAAACACTTGGGCATACTTATATATGCTATTTTGAAAGTATTTGCAAGAAAAATACTTAGGGAAAAATTGGGTATCAACAGCTGCCCCTCTTTACCTGGGAAGGATGAAAGAGTTGTCGGGTAAAGATATGATGGCCAATTTTGACCGAACGAAATGGTTCGAAGAATTTGACCGTGCTCTGGTTCCTGAGCTGCCTACATATCCCTGGTCTTACAGGAATCAGGCCATATGTAGTTCAGGATCCGTCGGCGGAGTATGCCGATGGAGATCTTTCAAGAATGGACGCGATACTTAGGTTGGGATGGGTGGTTAAGAGTCTAATATGGCTGCGGGAACCGGAGCGGGATCGCTCCTGCTGAGATGGCCGTTGCTCGCTGGTTTACCTGCAGATAAGCAATACGTGCATGTATTGTGCATAAATTTAAACATGATGCAATTTCCCGCCGGACCATGAATGCTGTCCTCGGACGGTTAGGAGGACGTCCTCAGACCATGATGTCCTGGGCCATGAAGCATATAATAAAGAATTCACAGGCTATGAAATGATTCTCTCGGGCTATAAGAATGATGCCTCCGAGCGATGATGCCTTTGAATAATGATATGCAAAGGAGTCCTCAGGCCATGGCATGGTGTTCTCGGGCTATGCGAATGGTGCTCCGAACAATGACGCCCTTGGACAGTTTGGCGATCTTTCAGCCCATGAAATGCAATAAGTGGCGATCTTTCAGCCGATGCAAGAATGTAAATAAAATGGCGATCTTTCAGCCGGTACAGGATTTAAATGAAGTGGTGATATTTCAGCCATGCAAAAATGTAAGTAAAATGGCGATCTTTCAGCCGATGCAGGATTTAAATGAAGTGGCGATATTTCAGCCGATGCAAAAACTGTAAGTAAAATGGCGATCTTTCAGCCGATGCAGGATTTAAATGAAGTGGCGATATTTCAGCCGATGCAGATGGAGGTAGAGCTTAACCTCGGAAGGCAGAATGGTAGCCTTATGCAATGCAAAAATGCGGATGGAGACAGAGCTTAGTCTCGGAAGGAAGAATGGTAGCCTTATGCAATGCAAAAATGCGGATGGAGACAGAGCTTAGTCTCGGAAGGAAAAATGGTAGCCTTATGCATATGGAGGTAGAGCTTAACCTCGGAAGGCAGAATGGTAGCCTTATGCAATGCAAGAAATGCAGATGGAGACAGAGCTCAGTCTCGGAAGGCAGAATGGTAGCCTTATGCAGATGGAGGTAGAGCTTAACCTCGGAAGGCAGAATGGTAGCCTTATGCAATGCAAGAAATGCCGATGGAGGTAGAGCTTAACCTCGGAAGGTAGAATGGTAGCCTTATGCAAAAGATGAAAGACGAATAGTAATAAAAATTCTTAGCTGATAGCTGATAGCTGGTAGCTGATTGTGATATTGTGGCTGCTGGGGATATTGCATGTGAATAGCGATTGTGAAGTGATCATTCAGAGAGTTGTATTCCTGAATAGTATGAGGGGAAAGGTTAGTTCTTGTCCCCGCTGACTTTGCTTGCCCTGCTCGGCTTTGATCTGATGACACTGTGGGTATCATTGGGGTAGCGTTGCTAAACAGAGCAATTTTGGTAACAAACATACATGATTTAGTAAAAATATAGCGTAAATGCATAATTTAAAAAAAAACTTTCCTTAGATGAACCAACGACCGAGACGTGGTCCAAGACATTGCAACTTCTCTTGCTACGGAATTTTGAGGGTCCTCCTCAAAATTCTGCCCCAATTTGCTGGGCTACTGCTTCTGACGGCTGCTTGCGATGATCGGCCGAAGTTACTTCGGAATTTTGAGGGTCCTTCTCAAAATTCTGCCCTAGTTTCCAATTGCGGGGGGAGGGAGGGTGGGGTGGGGGGTGGGAAATGAAAATTTTATTGAATTGTGACCAAACCCATAAGGCTGCCTACGTATCCCCTCTTAAACGGGATCAGGTCAGACGTAGTTCAAATTACATAAGGAAATCATAAATGGTTACACATAGTATCGTTTGACTGCATCTGAATTGATTGGTTTTGGCCAAACTTCCCCCTCCATTTCTGCAAGTATGAGGGGTCCTCCTGTCAGAATCCGGTGAACCATGTACAGACCCTGCCAGTTGGGAGAGAATTTCCCTTTGGCTTCATCTTGATGCGGGAAAATTTTCTTTAACACCAGTTGCCCCGGTGTGAACCATCTTGGCTTGACTCTCTTGTTGAAGGCTCTGGACATTCTGTTGTTGTGCGGACTGTGGTGCGGTGATCATGCCACTATTTATGCTTTTCTATCATCTTCCTTAGTATCTTCTTAATGTTCTTGTTGGCGGCTTCTACGGCTCCATTCATCTGAGGCCTGTAAGCTGTGGAATTCTTGTGTTTGATATTGAAGGTTTCACACATAGCCTTCATCAAGTCGCTGTTGAGGTTGGAACCATTGTTGGTAATGATTGATTCTAGAATCCCAAATCGACAAACGATACGGTCACGAACGAAGTCTGCCACGACTTTTTTAGTCACTGCTCTGTAAGATGCTGCTTCAACCCATTTGGTGAAATAGTCAATTGCTACTAGGATAAACCTGTGCCCGTTTGATGCGGCCGACTCGATTGGTCCAATAACATCCATTCCCCAGGCGGCGAAAGGTCATGGTGAGCATGTTGCATTCAGCTCATTCGGTGGCACTCTTATCATGTCTACATGGATCTAACAGCGGTGGCACTTTCGGACATACTGGATGCAGTCCGTCTCCATAGTCATCCAAAAATAACCTGCCCGGAGTATCTTCTTGGCTAAGACAAAGCCGTTCATATGTGGCCCACAGGTCCCGGCATGGATTTCTTCTAGTAGCCTGGATGCATCTTTCGCGTCGACACACTTTAGTAATCCCAAATCCGGAGTCCTCCTATACAGGATTCCTCCGCTATGAAAGAAGTTGTTAGACAGTCTTCGAAGTGTGCGCTTCTGAGTGGTATTTGCAAGCTCTGGATATTCTCCTTTGGCCAAATATTCCTTGATGTCGCGAAACCAAGGTTTTCCATCTACTTATTCTTCGACATGAGCACAATAAGCTGGCAGATCATAGATCTTCACGGGAATAGGATTAATGAAGTTCTTATCTGGGTGTTGTATCATAGAGGCTAGGGTAGCCAATGCATCGGCGAACTCATTCTAGACTCTGGGAACATGCCGAAATTCCGTCTTCGTGAACCTCTTTCTCAATTCCTGTACATGATTGTCACGACCCAAAACCGAGGGACATGACCGACGCTCGACCGGGTAGCCCCAGTCAAGCGGACCTGGGTGCCTTTTCCTATCCCACGTGTTACCCCGTGTTTTCATTACTCATTAATCAAAGGAAATTTGCCATTGTAATTAAAAACACTTTTTACAAGCATACACTACGTACATAGTTAATTAATGATGTTTACCACTTTCATCGCCCAACATACCAAAATACATATTACATAAGTTCGTAACCCACATTTTTACTGTCTACGGAGCCTCTAAAGATACACAGGATAATACAGTACTTGCCGGGTACAAGGCTCCGGCTATACCTTACCCAAAAACCAAAATAAGATTCCGGGATAAAAGCGGCATGAGCCACGCAGGGCGGCCCCGAGAGGAAAGGGCCTCACCAATACAACTGACGGAAGATGAAGGGGAGCTACGGTCGGTGGACTAGAGTACCTGCTATGGATACAATCATAACACGAATGTAGCGCCCCCGGCAAAAGGGACGTCAGTACATTTGAATTGTACTGGTATGTATGAACAAACTTTGCCCTAAGCAAACTCAAACCATACTCAAGTAATAAGTAATAATGGAATCAACAATCAAATACACATGAAAGGAAACAATCAAGCCAAACAAATTTACAATCTCTCCATTTCCCCTTCAACATGGTTCACATCAATGATTTCACAACTTTCTCATATTTTCATTTCAATAGTGATTTCGATCACTTTCCACCCTTATTACCTCGGCCATTCTTATTACCTCGGCCACCCTTATCACCACAACCCACACCTTATTACTTCGTGTTGCGGCTCGCAACCCGATCCCACCGAACAATCACAATTCACAAACAATACCACAACAATAACAATTTACAAAGAACAACAACAATTCTCAAGGAACAATAACAACAATTCTCAAAGAACATTAACAACAATTCGCAAAGAGCAACAACAACAATTTACAAGAACTTCCATAGTCATCGATTCCATTTCCATCGTATTCCACAACTCATATGCATTTTGTGTACAACGATAATTTTCCACGACAAGCCATACATGTTATTACCACAGCTGTTCCGATTGCATCAATTACTATTCTCTTCCATCATTTGCTTCACAATTCTTACCACATAGCATATTCACAATCACACACTTGGTTTATTGCCAATTACTTACACCATCTTATCGAAAGACATAACCACAACACCCAACCATGCCAATCACAAGAATTTCACAAACAATCCACGTAGAATTCACATACCAAGCACACAAACACCAAACAAGGTGATTTTACAAAGGTCAAAGTTAGCCATACATACCTGGAGCCGAATCCCTTTTTAATTTCTACTTTCAACTTCACCAAAAAGCCTAGCAACGTCAATCTAGTGCACAAATTAACACATATTCTCAGAATCAAAGTTCACAATCACTACTCAAACACATTTAGGTTATCAACCCTCCTTTGTACAATGCTTTACTCCTACCCAATCCCTCTTACCAGATTTTAGGTCCTAAAAGACATGCATGAATATTTCAACCTCTATTATCAAGAACCAATGCATGAGAATCCCCCCCCACCCTAATTAAACCTAAATGTTAATGAAAACTGGGTTAGGGATTTTACCTGCAAGAATGGGAATGAAGACACTCGCTTTGAAATTTCCCGGCCCGGATAGTTTTGAAGAATCAATTTGAAGAAGATGAACTCTCTCTCTCAAGAACCCCTCCTCCCTCTCTCTTATTTTGTTCATAAACTTGTTAAAAATGAGGGGGTTGGGTTTTTTTTATTAAAAAGGGGGTCGGGTTTAATATTTAGAAAATTAGGGGTCCGAGTCAGGTCTGCGGACGCACTTTGTGATCGCAGAACAAAAAAAGTGTTCCAAAAACCTGATTCCACTGTTTGGGTATGCGGCGGAAATACGGTCCGCATACACGGTTTGCGGTCGCATAATGCACCGTATTTTTGACCACAAATTTGACTGACACACTGAGTCACTTTGCGGTGGAAATGCGGTCCGCATATCAGTTATGCGGTCGCATAATGGACCGCATTTTGACCTTAATTTTAACCAAACCGCTGACTCATTATGCAACAGAAATGCGGTCGTCATACTTAATTTGCGACCGCATTCTGGGCCGCAAAATTGCACTTTTCTGGAAAAACTTCTTTCTTTGATTTTTAAATACTTAGATCAGTATAATGGGTCCGAACCGCGGCGAGCTTGTTTTACACATTTCCAACACATATTCGGAACCTGACCCTATGAGCTACTAGGTTTTGAGCACAAATTTTTCACGGGGCCTTAGATTCTCCCCCACTTAAATTATTCGTCCTCGAATGAGGATTTTGAAAAAAATCAGTTGGTTTTGAAAACATGACATGCAGACTCCCAATTTCACTAACTCCCATATTTTAGAAAATTTTTGCCAGAGTTTCCTTTGTAATTAGGCTTATCTACCTGTTAGAGAGCCCCCAAAATACAATTCCAAGTACCATTACACAATTACAACCATCCCTACAGCTGGTATACAATTCATTACCTCAACAATTTCACATATTCAATCATTTGCTATATTTTGCACATAAATTAGTCACTTCAATGAGTTCCACATAATTTAACCGCTTCGACATACTACGTGCACATAAATAAATCATTATCAATCTACACTACCATTAGTTGCTTACTTAACACATGAGTCTTTATAAAACTTTCATTTATCAAAAAGAGGTTCACGTGACTTAAACAAGCACAACATATACAATTCTTACACCACTAGAGGGATTTCAATAGTAACACATTTAGGAAGAAAGATGGGGTGTCTTTGCACCAATTTGGACACAATAACAATTTGTTCAGGGATAAGAGTTCGCACGATTACTATTAGACTTGTTCAAACAGATGGGGATATTTTTCCTTCATTTTCTTTTCCGCTTCCCATGTGGCTTCCTCAACTCGTTGACTTCGCCATAATACTTTAACTGAAGAAACTTCCTTGTTTCTCAATTTACGGACTTGCCTATCAAGAATAGCAACCAGAATCTCTTCATATGACAACTCTTCATTAACCTCGATGGTCTCGACTGGAACAATGGTGGATGGATCCCCAACTACTTTCTTCAATATGGACACATGGAACACCGGGTTCACTAATGACATTTCAGGAGGCAATTCCAGCCTATAAGCCACCTGTCCTATCCTTTGAGCGATTCGATACGACCCGACATACCTAGGACTCAACTTCCCCTTTTTCCCGAATCGCATAACTCCCTCCATAGGGGATACCCTCAAGAACAACCAATCATCAACTTGAAATTCCAATTCCCTTCGACGAACGTTCGCATAGGATTCCTGGCGACTCTGAGCAATTTTCATCCTTTCCTGAATGACTTTAACTTTCTCCATAGTCTGGTGCACAAGATCTGGTCCTATCAATTCTGCTTTACCCACTTCAAACCATCCAATCGGAGACCTACACCTCCTTCTGTACAATGCCTCAAATGGGGCCATCTGAATGCTAGCATGAAAGCTGTTATTATAAGCAAATTCTATAAGTGGCAAGTGATTATCCCAATTACCTTTGAAATCCAAGACACAAGCCCGCAACATATCTTCAAGCGTCTGAATAGTCCGCTCGGCCTGACCGTTAGTCTGTGGATGGAAAGCTGTGCTGAGATTCACCTGTGTACCCAAACCTTGCTTAAATTTCTTCGAAAAATTAGTTGTGAACTGGGCCCCTTGATCCGAGATGATAGAAAGTGGAGTGCCATAAAGCCTTACTATCTCCTTGATATACAACTTAGCATATTGTTCTGCAGTATCGGTGGACTTGACTGGCAAGAAGTGAGCTGATTTGGTGAGTCGATCCACTATTACCCAAATTGAGTCGAATTTGCGCTGAGTGCGAGGTAGCCCCACCACGAAATCCATGTTGATCATTTCCCATTTCCACATTGGTATTTCCATAAGCTGAGTTAACCCACCGGGCCACTGATGCTCTGCTTTTACTTGCTGACAATTCGGACACTTAGATACAAAGTCTGCCACACCCCTCTTCATGCCGTTCCACCAATAAATCTCCTTGAGATCATGATACATTTTCGTAGAACCTGGGTGCATGGAATACCTGGAATTATGAGCCTCCGCCATGACCCTCTCCCGAAGCTTATCCACATCCGGAACACATAGCCTACCCTGACATCGCAACACACCATCCTCGCCACCGAGTGAAAATACCGAAGTCTTGTTATTAAACTGCTCNCTAAAGGATAACAAGACGGCCATTGGTTGGACCATGGCAGATATAAAGGGTATCAGCCCAGCTTTCTGCATGCATAAGATTCTCCTAGAAGAAGGGCACAGACCTTCCAGGGAACACCAGCGAAGGCTGAACCCTAAAATGAAAGAAGTTGTAAAGAAAGAGGTGATCAAATGGTTAGATGCGGGAATTATTTTCCCCATCTCTAATAGTAATTGGGTCAGCCCTGTCCAGTGTGTCCCGAAAAAAGGGGGTATGACTGTTGTGAAAAACGACAACAATGAGTTGATCTCAACTCGTACAGTCACAGGGTGGCAAATCTGCATGGATTACCGGAAATTAAACACTGCCACCCGCAAGGACCACTTTCCCTTACCCTTCATTGATCAAATGTTGGACAGGCTGGCTGGTAGATCACACTTTTGTTTCCTAGATGGATATTCGGGGTACAATCAGATTTCAATAGCCCCCGAAGATAGAGAGAAAACATCCTTCACCTGTCCGTATGGCATCTTTGCCTTTCGGAGAATGCCCTTTGGGCTTTGTAATGCACCTGCGACTTTTCAATGGTGCATGTTAGCCATCTTTACAGATATGGTGGAGGACATTATGGAGGTCTTTATGGATGATTTCTTCGTGGTGGGAGATTCATTCGAAGACTGTCTTCACAACTTAAGCAGAGTGCTCAAAAGATGTGTGGAGACAAACCTGGTACTAAACTGGGATAAGTGCCATTTCATGGTACAAGAGGGGATAGTCTTGGGACATCGAGTGTCCAGAAAAGGTATTGAGGTCGACCATGCTAAGGTTGACGTGATTGGGAAGCTACCACCGCCCACTTCAGTAAAGGCGGTGAGAAGTTTCCTTGGTCACGCCGGGTTCTACCGGCGTTTCATAAAAGACTTTTCCAAAATTTCTAACCCATTATGCAAACTCCTTGAAAAGGATCACCCCTTTGTGTTTTCTAATGATTGCAGGTTGGCATTTGAGGAACTGAAGAAGAAGTTGACCACTGCACCCATCATTGTCGCGCCCGACTGGGAGCAACCATTTGAGCTGATGTGTGATGCCAGCGACTATGCTATAGGAGCAGTCTTGGGGCAGAGAAAAGACAAGCTGATGCACCCAATTTACTATGCAAGCACAACGCTAAGCGGTGCACAGCTTAATTACACAATGACGGAGAAGGAGATGTTGGCAGTCGTGTTTGCTTTTGACAAGTTCCGATCATATCTGATTGGTTCCAAGGTAATTGTATATACTGACCATCCAGCTCTCAGGTACCTCATTGAGAAAAAGGAGTCTAGGCCGCGCCTGATTCGTTGGGTGTTGTTGTTGCAAGAATTTGACCTCGAAATCCGTGACCGTAAGGGCATAGAAAATCAAGTCGCTGATCATCTTTCACGACTTGAAGGAGCTGAAAAATCAGTCGAGGTCAAAGAAATTCTGGAAACCTTTCCAGACGAGCAGCTGCTCGCAGCCAGTCTTGAGGATGCGCCATGGTATGCAGATTTTGCAAACTACCTCGCTTGTGGTATTGTTCCTGATGAACTTTCTTCTGTCCAAAAGAAAAAGTTTTTCCGTGATAGTCGCATGTATTATTGGGATGAACCTCATCTGTTTAGTATTTGCGTTGATAATATTATCCGGAGGTGTGTCCCCGAGATAGAAATCTTCAATTTTGCAGGCTTGTCACGCTTCAGCATATGGAGGACATTTTGGAGGGGTCAGAACAGCTGCGAAGGTGCTGAAGGCCGGATTCTTCTGGCCAACTGTATTTAGAGATGCACACCTCTAGGTAAAGGGCTGCAATGAATGCCAAAGGACGGGAAACATTTCCCGTCGCCATGAGATGCCAATGAAACCAATTCAAGAAGTAGAGGTGTTTGACGTGTGGGGGATAGACTTCATGGGTCCCTTTGTCAGCTCCTTCGGTAATAAGTACATACTTGTGGCAGTGGATTATGTGTCTAAATGGGTGGAAGCTGCAGCCTTGCCTACCAATGATGCATGAGTGGTGGTCGGATTCCTGAAGAAGCACATATTCACCCGGTTTGGGATACCAAGGGCGATCATCAGTGATGGAGGCACTCACTTCTGCAATAGAGCCTTCGAGAAATTGCTGGCTAAATATGATGTGCACCACAAAGTGGCTACGCCCTACCATCCGCAGACTAGTGGACAAGTTGAAGTGTCCAATAGGGAGATTAAGAGTGTATTAACGAAAACTGTGAACGCAACCCGAACGGATTGGGCAAAGAAGCTGGACGACGCTCTCTGGGCCTACAGAACTGCATTCAAAACGCCAATAGGTATGTCACCATACAAGTTGGTGTTTGGAAAAGCCTGTTATCTACCTGTGGAGTTAGAACACCGTGCTTGGTGGGCATTAAAACAATTAAACATGGATCCCGAAGCAGCCGGACAAAATCGACTAACGGAGCTGCACGAGCTAGAGGAATTTCGGTATCAAGCCTTTGAGAGCACGAGGCTTTACAAGGAACGGATGAAGAAAATGCATGATAAACACATCGTGGACAGAGACTTCAAACCCGGTGATATGGTGTTATTGTACAACTCAAGGTTGAGATTGTGTCCGGGTAAGTTGAAATCCCGATGGTCAGGGCCATTCCGAGTGGTGCAAATGTTTGCTAATGGAGCTGTGGAGATTGAATCAAAAGACGGGACGAACAAATTCTCCGTCAATGGACAAAGGTTGAAACACTACCTTGGATCAGCTGACGAAAAAGGGGATACAATGGTGTCACATTCAAAGAACCCCAATACGAAAACGAGGAGTAGGAACTCCACTATTTGCGTCGTGCCGCGACGTTAAATCAGGCGCTGCGTGGGAGGCAACCCACGAATTGTTGTAAGTGTAATGTATAAGTGTATATATATAAAAAAAGTACCAGAAAAACGCCTCCACCGCGGTCCAAGCGTGGCCGCTGTGAGACCGCGGTGAAAGAGGCTCTCTGAAGTTTTCCCACCGCGGTCCAAGTGTGGCCGCGGTGAGACCGCGGTGAAAGAGGCTCTCTGAAGTTTTCCCACCGCGGTCCAAGCATGACCGCGGTAGCCCAGCGACGGGCCCGGTCAGGTAAGTAACTGAATTTTTTTTTTTATTTCTTCTAATTTCTTACCCCCCCTTTTATTTACCCTTATCCAAACACCCAACCCCTTATTACCCACTCCAACCACACGACCCTCACCCCCCTTTCTCTCTATTCTCTCATCTTCTTCACTCTCTTCTTCTTCCTCCCCAAGCCCTAACCCCCATTCTTCCCCAAATTTCTTCTTCTTCAACTCTCTCATCTCATCTACAAGGTATGCTTTCTTCTTTCCTCTTTTCTTTTCTTCAACTAGTTAGTGTAAATTAGTTTCTTAACCCTAGATTTTGTTGTAATATATAACTTGTATCTTTTTCTTTGTTTTCTCTTTTTAATTGATTATTTTAGCCATGGTGGATGCTTAGATGTTGGGTTTCATGATGATTAACTTGTGGGGAGGGATTTGTAGTGTTTTTTGAGACCTAACTATCATTTTTAGGGCAAAGTGTGGTGGTTGGGCCTATATGGCCGAAAATTTGGGATTTGTTGTAATTTTTGGAGCACTTTGTGCTCATTGTAATTGGTTGTGGTGGTGGTGGTTGCAATATTTCACTGATGAAAGGTTGGGTGTGGTGTAGTAGGAGAGGTTGCCATGTTGATGGGGGTGTGAAGTAATCGTAGTATGGGTTGGCTAATTGGGGCCACTTAGCAATAGGGTGTTTTGGCATTGTTGGCCAATGATAACTGTTTAGTGCCAGCGGGTGGCGAAGTCTGAGTAACCATTCGCATGGCCCAGTTTAGGATGTATTTGATAGTTGCCCTGTCTTGTTGCAGGTATTATGGCACGAAAGAGGCACAAAGGTTCGGCTAGTACTTCCCAGGGGCCCACATATGATGAAACTAGGTTCCAGTCTCCGGGGGCTGAGGATGCATTCCATGCGAAAGCCACAAAGACCTTCGTCCCGGAGATTGCTGTGGATAGGGCTGCCCTCCGCATGGAAAGCCCAGCCATCTATGAAGAGATACGGCGGAGGGAGATGGAATTTTTGTTTGAGGAGCCCGAAACAGTGAATCCAATGCTCGTTAGGGAATTCTATGCAAATTTCATGGAGCATTTTAGCCGGGAGGTACATGTGCATGGCAAGGTGGTGGATGCTTCCATTCATAAGATTCGGCAGGTTTTGCAGTTGCCCCAATTCAGAGGTGATGTTGATCATTACCACGATGCTCATGGGGTTAATTGGGATACCTTGATTGAAGCAATCTGCCAGAATGGCCAACCGACTTGGATACATGAAAACATCACCATCCACTCCAAGTCCTTCACTCACGAGGCCAAGTGCTGGTTCAATATCATTTGCAGCCGCTTCCTACCCACGAGCAACTCTACCGATGTCAACCACCTAAGGGCTCTACTAGTATGGTGCTTTGTCACAAAGCGTGACTTTGATGCGGCGCAGCTCATTGGTGATGAAATGATCCTCCGATCCTCGCTGTAGTCTAAGGGGTTTTATTTTCCCTCATTGGTGACTAGATTGTGTCTGCTCAAGGGCGTTCCCACTCTGCCTACTGATGGTACATTGCCCTCAAGGATACCCTTCAGAACTTCTAGGATTAACGTGGCAGAGATGCGCCCGCGACCATAGATATTGATGATGAGGAGGAAGCCCCAGCACCAATGGCACCCTCCAGGAGGTCATATGACGGAGCTGGATCTTCCCGGCGTCCCCACACTGGAGCCGGACTCTCTAGATCACAATCCACCCGGCCTATGCTACGTTCAGTGGAGGAGGAGCTCGTGGACCTTCGTACCTCGGTGGATGGCCTGCATGTGAGGATGGATGCTATGTCTCAGCGCCATGCCAGGTCTGAGAACCGCATAATGGCGTGGTTCCGTGCATTGGGACGAGATTGTCATGTGGACCCCAGCACGATCTCCGACTCTGAGTGATACTCAGGGAAGTCTTCTTACCCTACTGCTCTTTATTTTTGTATGACATGGGGACATGCCATGATTATAAGTGTGGGGTGGGAGACTTGTTGTTGTGATGTGTTGTATTGTACATATTAAACATGTTGCAATTGTATTACTGACTTGGTTGTTGTGATGTGTTGTATTGTACATATTAAACATGTTGTAATTGTATAACTGACTTGGCCCAACGACGGACACTTGTCGACAGGTCTCTTGAGGGTCAAAGTCGGTTATTAAGAGGTAAAGGACTCTTCCTGAGGACGGACCACTTGGACAGTACTCTTGAGGGAAGTAGTCCATGTAGATTTATTTTTTTTGATTTTATTTATTTTATTTTCTTTTCTCTTTTTTAGGTAATGTAGTAATTCCCCCTTGGTTTTTCTTTTGACCACGGTTCTTTTCCAAGGGCTTCTTTTCTTGAACCGGGTTAGGTAGATTTTTTTTAGGACTCTGAAGACTCTCTTAGATTAGTAGGGGTAAGGGCAGGAATCCACCCTTTTGATGTATACACCTGCTAACAACTAAAAGAACATGAGAGTGCGACGTCTAGGCTCGTTTGTAGACTCGTAAATTATGTCTTAATTGTGCACACCTTGTCTTGCTTGAACACTCATGTGAGTGTGTTGACAAACTAATTCGGAATGAGTTTCATGCCAAGTGTGTGTGAGGAAATACCTGTATTCTGTGCTTGCATGCGATACCTAGAACTTGCCCAGTGTGTTTGCAAAGTGAAATAGAAGTTGTTTGGTCTTAGAGATGATTGAGGCATTTCTTTCTGTAGCCGGTCTAATTATGAATCCACCTGTACATATCACCATAGTTAACCCCTTTGAGCCTAAAGCTTGTTTATTTGATAACCTTGTAATAACCTATATCCATGTGTTGAATAGCTTGACTGTTTGACCCTTTGCCTCCTAGAAGCACTTGAATTGTAAAGATCATGTAAAAGTGAAAGTGTGGGGTGATAAGGGAGTAGAAAAAGGGAATCAGGAAAATACTTGAATGGTGCAATAGTAGTAAAAAAATATAATATATGTATATATTGAAATATAGAAGAAGGACCTTGCAAAAAGGTGGTCCTAAAGTAGTGAATGGCAAGAAAAGCCAGTTGCACCTAGAAAAGCGGGGGTAGCTTATGAAACAAGTGTGGAAGGATGAATGGGCTGAACATGTAAATCGGAATAAAGGAAGAATGTATTAAAAGTCCTACTCGTCCCTTAGCCTACATTACAACCTGATAAAGACCTCTTGATCATAGACTAAAACAACTTGATTAGTAGAGTATTACACTAAGGGCAAGCTTATGGTGTATCTGTGTGGCATATGAATATTCTTTGCTAAGAGTGAGTGAATTCTTTCTATCTAAGTTCGTTGTGCTTGATTCTATATGTGTGGAACTTCTCTCAATTTATTGATGTGAGGGCATGTGACTCAGGAAGAAACAACAAGTTTTCACCTCTGTAGAGTAACTAGAGTGAGCATGTGTGTGGCATGGCATTAGAGTCTGCATCTGAGGTGTGACAGTTGCACTGCTTAGGTTGTTCTTTCATAATGGCGGGTGTGACATAAATTGGGTAAGTCGTTGAGAGATTAGGCATAGAAGTGTGGTTTAAATTGCTCGAGGACGAGCAAAGCTTTAAGTGTGGGGTGTTGATAATAGGTGAATTGAACTATGATTAAGCCCCAAAAGAACCACTTTCTTGTAGAGTTTTTCTTGTACAAGTGATAGCAAAATGCTCTTATTAGTGCTTTTCATGTTTTTCAGGTTACATACATTAGAAGAAGGCTATGGAGTGGTTTTGTATCATTATGGAAGAAAAAGAAGCCAATCGCATCAAAGTCGCAGAGTGAACCATTTGAAATACACAAACGAGGCCTGGAGGTGAACTGTCGCGGTCCCAGCGTGGGCGCGGTAGGACCGCGGTGAGCTTTCAGAGGAGATTCAGAGAGGCCATTTGGCCGCGGTCCCAGCATGGGCGCGGTAGGACCGCGGCAGGAAACGGAAACATAAAGGACTAAAGTGCAAATTCCGGAATTCTTAGCCCAAAACCCTATTTAAACACTAGAACTCGCCCAAAGGAGGCATGTAACATTATTAGAGAGTACTTTGGCAAGAAAAACAAGTGTGAGAGATCACCCAAAACATCATTATTTCTATTCTTCTTTATTTTCTTGCAATTTATGATTATGAATCTTTTAGTATTTGATTTACCCATTGCCATGAGTAGCTAAAAACCTTAATCTAAGGTTTTGGTGGAACCCGTTGGGAATAACATGATTGTGTTATCAATATAATTAGATTTGATTGTTAATCTCTAATTGTTCATCTATGTTTTGATTGTGGAATAGTTGAAAGGGCCCTCAATTATCCGTTCCTATTTATTATGTATCTTCTTGAGAGAGAGTGCATATTTAGGTGATTGTATGAACAACATCATTCCCGGAGTATAGACGAGAGTCATAACCGAGGGTTTAGGGGTTGGATTAGAGATAACGAAACCCCGGGTGCAATCTAAGTGAACCGTATTGTGCAAGTAGCTAGCGTAGCTTGAGAAAGTGCGTCTAGTAGATTATTATAATTACTTGAGAAAGAATTATGATATATGGAGAGTTCATGATTGTTAGAGATAGTTAAATCATAGTTATAGGACATAGACAACCAAGGAAAGTACCAACGGGGGAAACCATTGCCTTAGACTTTATTTCTACTGTTTCCACATCAAGTTTAGTTAATTTTCAGCTGTTTTACTTTCAATCTTAGTTGTTAGGAAAGTAACCATTGTGAATCGAAAAGTTTGGGAAAACAGATTGTGTGAATTTAGTAAATCTGACAGTAGTGATTGATAGGTTAGTTCCCTGTGGTTCGACTCTGGGCAATAATACTCGGATTATATTTGCAACGCCCACATAGTCTTTTGTGAGACTTAGTTGAGCGTGATCAGAGTCCTTTGGGCACGCCTTATTTAAGTCCTTATAGTCTACACACATGCGAAATTTATTGTTTTTCTTTGGAACTACTACTACGTTAGCTAGCAAGACTGGATACTTTACCTCTCGAATTGAACCAATATCAAGTAGGCGAGTTACCTCTTCTTTGACGAATTTGTTTCTGGCCTCGGCAATAANGCACTGTCCAGTTGGACAAGGACTTGTCTTATGAGGAGGAGCCGGTAGCTATTCTAGACCGGCAAGTTCGTTAGTTGAGATCCAAGAGTTTCAACTTCTCCAAAATTTCTAACCCATTATGAAAACTCCTTGAAAAGGATCACCCCTTTGTGTTTTCTAATGATTGCAGGTTGGCATTTGAGGAACTAAAGAAGAAGTTGATCACTGCACCCATCATTGTTGCGCCCGACTGGGAGCAACCATTTGAGCTGATGTGTGATGCCAGCGACTATGCTATAGGAGCAGTCTTGGGGCAGAGAAAAGACAAGCTGATGCACCCGATTTACTATGCAAGCAGAACGCTAAGCTGTGCACAGCTCAATTACACAATGACGGAGAAGGAGATGTTGGCAGTCGCGTTTGCTTTTGACAAGTTCCGATCATATCTGATTGGTTCCAAGGTAATTGTATATACTGACCATGCAGCTCTCAGGTACCTCATTGAGAAAAAGGAGTCTAAGCCGCGCCTGATTCGTTGGGTGCTATTGTTGCAAGAATTCGACCTCGAAATCCGTAATCGTAAGGGCACAGAAAATCAAGTCGTTGATCATCTTTCACGACTTGAAGGAGCTGAAAAATCAGTCGAGGTCAAAGAAATTCTGGAAACCTTTCCAGACGAGCAGTTGCTCGCAGCCAGTCTTGAGGATGGCCATGGTATGCAGATTTTGCAAACTACCTGGCTTGTGGTATTGTTCCTGATGACCTTTCTTCTGTCCAAAAGAAAAAGTTTTTCCGTGATAGTCGTATGTATTATTGGGATGAACCTCATCTGTTTAGAATTTGCGTTGATAACATTATCCAGAGGTGTGTCCCCGAGATAGAACAATCTTCAATTTTGCAGGCTTGTCACGCTTCAGCATATGGAGGACATTTTGGAGGGGTCAGAGCAGCTGCGAAGGTGCTGGAGGCCGGATTCTTCTGGCCAACTGTATTTAGAGATGCACACCTCTGGGTAAAGGGCTGCAATGAATGCCAAAGGACGGGAAACATTTCCAGTCGCAATGAGATGCCAATGAAACCAATTCAAGAAGTAGAGGTGTTTGACGTGTGGGGGATAGACTTCATGGGTCCCTTTGTCAGCTCATTCGGTAATAAGTACATACTTGTGGCGGTGGATTATGTGTCTAAATGGGTGGAAGTTGCAGCCTTGCCCACCAACGATGCACGAGTGGTGGTCGGATTCCTGAAGAAGCACATATTCACCCGGTTTGGGATACCAAGGGCGATCATCAGTGATGGAGGCACTCACTTCTGCAATAGAGCCTTCGAGAAATTGCTGGCTAAATATGATGTGCACCACAAAGTGGCTACGCCCTACCATCCGCAGACTAGTGGACAAGTTGAAGTGTCCAACAGGGAGATTAAGAGTGTATTAACGAAAACTGTGAAGGCAACCCGAACAGATTGGGCAAAGAAGCTGGACGACGCACTCTGGGCCTACAGAACTGCATTCAAAACGTCAATAGGTATGTCAGCATACAAGTTGGTGTTTGGAAAAGCCTGTCATCTACCTGTGGAGTTAGAACACCGTGCTTGGTGGGCATTAAAACAATTAAACATGGATCCCGAAGCAGCCGGACAAAATCGACTAACGGAGCTGCACGAGCTAGAGGAATTTCGATATCAAGCCTTTGAGAGCACGAGGCTTTACAAGGAACGGATGAAGAAAATGCATGATAAGCACATCGTGGACAAAGACTTCAAACCCGGTGATATGGTGTTATTGTACAACTCAAGGTTGAGATTGTTTCCGGGTAAGTTGAAATCCCGATGGTCAGGGCCATTCGAGTGGTGCAAATGTTTACTAGTGGAGCTGTGGAGATTGAATCAAAAGACGGGACGAACAAATTCTCCGTCAATGGACAAAGGTTGAAACACTACCTTGGATCAGCTGACGAAAAAGGGGAACAGTGGTGTCACATTTCAAAGAACCCCAATACGAAAACGAGGAGT
>NC_031997.1:12242669-12243710 GCF_001879085.1 Nicotiana attenuata
TTCGTTGAAAGTTTTCCCCACAGCGGACACTAGATGGCCATAGTAAGTCAGTTCTAAAGCCTGAAGGAAATAATCCACCATCTCATTCTCTTTCATCGGGGGATCAACCCTTGCTGCTTGCTCTCTCCAGCGGAAGCCGTATTCTCTAAAGCTTTCTCCGGGCTTCTTCTCGATTTTGGTCAATGACAGACGGTCCGGGACAATTTCGAGATTGTATTGAAAATGACATGCAAAAGCTTGAGCTAAGTCATCCCAGGTGTACCACCGAGCATGATCTTGTCTTGTGTACCATTCCAACGCCGCTCCATTTAAGCTTTGACTAAAGTAGGCCATTAATAGCTCATCCTTTCCTTCAGCCCCCCTCATCTTGCTGCAGAAGCCCCTCAGGTGGGCCACCGGATCACCATGGCCGTCGTATAAGTCGAACTTGGGTAGTTTGAATCCCACTGGCAGCTGGACGTCAGGAAATAAGCACAAGTCCTTGTAGGCCACACTTACTTGACCCCCGAGACCTTGCATATTTCTGAAGGACTGCTCTAAACTTTTGACCTTTCGTATCATCTCCTCTTGTTCCGGGTTTTTGGGAGGTTTCTCTTCTTCAGCTGAGAGATTAAAATGGGGAGTGTAAGAGTATGGTTCTGGGGGTTTGAAGGTGGGTTCGGGTGGGTAATAGTGGTTTTCCTGGGTTTGGAACAGAGGTTCACTTGAGGACCTATGTAATGCGGTGGGCGGAGGAGCCACGAATACTGGGGCGATTGGTGGTGGTGGAATTGGCTTGGAGGGTGGCAGTGGCGGTGTCTGAGAAGTGGTTCCGTAATATTGCTGGTGAGTAGGGAAAGCAGGATATGAGTTCGTTGCGGGAGGATCTTGGGGTTGAGTGGGTGGTGGGAGATAATTGGGATTGGCAAGATAAGCTGGTGGGGGATGTCCCTTCGACCAGGCTGGTACATTTCGGCCATCTGCTGTTTTAACTTATACATCTCCTCTCTCATTGTATTCACATCCATTGCCTCCTCCTCTCTAGATGGGTCAACGATACTT
>NC_031997.1:12245687-12256574 GCF_001879085.1 Nicotiana attenuata
ACTAGCAGTGAGGGATCGAAAGTATGAAGTCTAACCCGTGAATCCCTCAGGCAAGCTGATCCCCTAAATCCTTGTGTAAAACTCTTCTATACATGTCTTCTTTGTAGACCCATAACTCAGGAACTGAGGACGATGGCACAAGTGTTCGGTTATCCACATCCGCAACAATAAATTGCACCACTCGAAGAAGTCTCCCCCGGCTTTGCAAGCTGTAAGAGCGCGGAAGATTTCGGCTAATATCATGGGCGCAAGGGTGCTTTTGGCTTGGGTGAGTAGAGTGCTGACAACTCCGGCTATTTTTATGTCAATGTTTCCTTCTTTCCTTGGAAATACCACAAGCCCCAAAAAGACCACCATAAAGGCAAAACGTCTATGCTCCTCCCATTTTTGGCGGTTCCCTTTGCTACATATCTTGTTTTTCGGGTTGTTGAAACCTCCTATATGGCCATATCTGTGATATATGAAGTGTGGAGTACAAAAGCCGTTTCCCAAATCTGCATTGTGGACCGTCCTGCTTATTTTCAATGAGTCTAAAAATCTGTGCACAGCCACAGCTCTCGGGGCAACCAAGTACTTTTTCCTTAAAGGAACCTCATCTTTTCCGATGTAACCGGCTATTTCCTCCAGTGTCGGGGTCAACTCAAAGTCCGAGAAATGGAAGACGTTATGTGCCGGATCCCAACAGGTGACCAACGCTCTGATGATGTCTCCCCGAGGCACAATCTCTAACAAATCGGTAAGCCCTTTCAAATATTTTTTGACCTCACCTTGCCCTTCTCCTCCTAAGTCGCTCCACCACAGACGCAACTCCAAAGGGATTTTATGCATGATTGAAAAAGGTTCATTTTGAGTCGTGCTCATCCTGCACATTTATTAAGGTGATTTAATCACTTATTTGACCTAATAATGAAAAATGACACTATTTTTTTTCAAATTTCCAATTTAAAACAAATGACCGATTTTGCAAGTACGGCCTTTCAGCACTTCGGGGAGAAGATTTTAAGGCTGTGCCTGCTAACCGCTGAAACGGACTCAAGGTGGCTGTTCTTGCAAAAATAGCCTTCCGGCGCCCTTTTGGGGACATTCGGCTTATTTTAAGCAAGAATGACGGCACCCGACTTATTCATGATGAAATTTAAAATAAATTGGCATTTTTGGCTATTTTTGAAAAAGGGGAGGTTGGACCCGATGAGGGTTGCCTACGTATCTCACATCCGGTGAGAATCAAACCTGCGTAGTTCGGGCAAATAAACCTAACTATTTTTTGAAAACAAGACTCTTTTTGTTTTTGTTGGCTAATACACTATTTCTGAAAGCAAGACTCTTTTTTCTTATTTTCTTTTTCAGTGGCAACTAAACAAACTAATTTGAAAATAAAACTCTTATTTTTCTTTTCCATTGGCAATCAAAACAAACTAAAAACAACTACGTTTCTTCTTTTTCTTTCATTTTCTCAAAAATCCGGCAGCATTTCGGCACAACTTGGACATTGGTTTTTCTAATATACAAGTAATTAACCCTCTACACTGCTATTTTCTCTTTTTCTCTTTTTGTTTTTCAATTTTTCCCAGATATTCAAAGCCGGTCAGCATGTGAGTCCAAAATAATAAATGCACAAATAGGATGCATCAGGATGGTCCATTATTCCGGGTACACCTGTCCTAGACGGACCCAACCCCTATGTTGAGTCCCCTAAGTCAAAATGCACATGATGCAGATAAGCGCTCCTAGTAGGGATCCGGCGTGAAGTCAAGTTATTCTAGGTTCAAATCCTGGGTATGGGTTCTAGACTGTGTACCCGAGCGGACAACTCGAGTCGAGGAGGGGGCTACGTACTGCGGACCCGCGAGATCGTCCGGCTTAGTAACTTGTCCGGCCTCTTTCTTATTTCAAGGTATGACACTAACAGAATAGGGAGTCTCAACCAGTAAGCACATCCCCGGAGGTGAGAAGAGAAGGGTTTCGGCACAATTTATATATACAGTTCAAATAATATCAAAGCGGTAAAGCATTTAGCACATTTAGCAGGAAAACATGTAGGAAAATCAGATAAAGCCAAACATAACAATTATTCTAAGCTCGAATTCTTAAACCCTAAACCGAAGTTCTGCGTTTGTCTTCCCCAGCAGAGTCGCCAGAGCTGTCACACCTCCTTTTTTGCTACACCCGCAAGGGCGTAAAGGAGTTTTTCCACTTAAAGGACAATCGGAACGGGATTTATTATTAAGATTTCAGAGTCGCCACTTGGAAGATTAATGGTGTCCCAAGTCACCGGTTGAATCCCGAACCGAGGAAATTATGACTCTGTTTAACAGTCTGCGACCCAGAAATCCGAGTAAGGAATTCTGTTAACCCGGGAGAAGGTGTTAGGCATTCCCGGGTTCTGTGGTTCTAGCACGGTCGCTCAACTGTCATATTTGACTTATTTGTTTGATTTTAGTACATGTTGAACCTATGTGCAAATTTTAACTTTAACCGCTTTTAGTCAATTTTAAGAGAATTGCAACGTCGTTAAAACACGTCTCGAACCACGTCATATAAATGCACCCGTAGTTTTTGATATATTTTAACTTCGTTGGGATTTGGATTTGGGTCACATAAATGCGCACCCGAGTTTAGGAAGGCAAAATTATTTAAAGTACGTGCTTAAAGAGACTATCGCGTTATTATCTTTGGGGAAGGCCGTGAAATTCGCTAAACGGCCCATCCCGAAGTCTAAGTATTTTTAATATAAGCATTTATCGAGGGCCCCGCGATTTATATATTGTTTAGCGAGGCTCATCTCATTTTATTATTTAAAAAAGCAAACCTAAAAGCAACTATGATTTTCTATTTTTGTTTGTCTCTAACAATAAAAGAAAAGGTCCTGAGTAATTAACATGTGTGAAAGGTCCAAAATTCCATAATACAATTTCAAACAATTAGGCCTAAGAGTTGAATAAGTAAAGCAAGCCATTTTCAACCAACAGCCCCAGTTTCGTTATTCAGGAATTGGGCAGACTGGGCCCGTAACAGTTCATATGCCCAGTATCAAACCAGCTGGGCCTGCCTATAAAATTTTGCAGCTGGGCAGGAATTGTTTGGGCTTCAGGAATTATAGCAGCCCAGTTTGATCAATTGGTGTAGAATGTAATTGATTTGTAGAACTAATTTTATACTTGCATCAACTTATAAATTCTGATTTCGCGCTCAAGATTGGTATCTTTTTAAGCTATTGTAGTTAATGAAACTTGATGGCCAGTGATGTTAATGAAACTGGATTACCTATAACTAACTCTAATGAATCACACCTATTCAACAATGATTAATGACATTTAAATCACACATGAGGCTATGGCTAGTTTCTGATTTCAAATCAAACATACATGACCTGTTTACCAGACCTGGACTAACATGAACAGACGCCTATATGTTGCTGTTTGCATTCGATTTCCAGTTTAGTAACAATTAACACAAGCAGTCAAACCACATTACACTAGGACTCTATTTCAGAAGGAATAAATTCCAAATCAAAGTTAACAGTCTAGTACAAGTTAAACAATTAGAATCAGTTTAAAACAATACTAATTAAACAGTCACTGGTTTAATACAATTCAAACAAATTAAGGTTAAATAACTACATAACATTCAATTGATTATAACTTCAGCTATTCAGGTGAACACAAATTTGGAACATTACTTCATTTCACTCCAATTTGAAGCTACATTAGTGTGAGTTCGAACTGTGTACCTGGATTTAAAACAGAACAGAAGAACAAGAAGAAGTCAGCAGCAAGTAATCAATTGGTATTCAGCAGTCACAAGCAGCAATAACAGGCAGAAATCAACAACAACCCAGAGCTAACTCAATCAGTCCAGGAATAGCTTGAAACCCAGCAGAAACCAGAAATCCACCAGACACAATTTGACTAAACCAATTGAAATTGAAATTGAACCCCAAAACTTCATTCACACTCAGCAAATAACCCAACGGAACTCGAACAAACAGATCCAATCCTACAAATGACTCCAAATGCTTTAATTTCGAATATAGAACAGAAGCAGAAAAGTTCCAGCTATTTCTGATCCTAAGAGAGCTAAAGAGCCGTTCACGGTGGTGGCGGCGCCTAGGGTTTGCTATATTTGAGAATTTTGGCTAGGGTTCGAAGGATTTCAAGCATGGATACGGAAAGAGGAGGGAGGGAGGAATCTTTGGTGAAAAGTTGGGCGAGTTTGGAGGCCGGCCGCCGCCGTGGGCGATTTCCGGCGGCGGCGTTAAGGCGGAGCCGGCGAAGAGGCAAAGTACGAGGAAGACGGATATTGTCTTTAGGGTTTGGTGTTATTTTAGACACTTATATTTAAAATCCAACATTGATCAAGGGCCGTTGGATCAATCAATATGAAAGGCTGTGATTGCCTGACGACTAAACGCCGTCGTTTTGCTTATAGGAAATAGGAGGGGAATTTGGGCCGGGTTTGGGGCAGAACCTGGACGGGCGTGACACTGGTTTGGGCTGGGTGAAGTCAATTAAATGGCCCAATTAGGCATTATTGAGGCAGCCCCTTTTAATTGCTTCTGTTTTCATTTTCTATTTCTTTTATTTATTTTTTGTATTTTATTTTGTATTTTTTCCTGATTTTGCAAAAATTAAAATGAAACCTAATTTATTTCCAAAATTAAGCTAATTAATCCCTACAACATTGATTAAATCCTATTTAAAAGTAGACTCAACAATTAACAATTAAAGATGCAAAAGTGGACTATTTTTGTTAGTTTCTTCATATTTTGTTCTAAAAACAACTTAACCACTAGTTAATCCTAAAATATGAAATTAAATCCTAAATGCAAATGTCCAGCATATTTTTTATATTTTTCATATGAATTATCATGAACAAATAAAAGGCAACAATTAACAGAAAATAACGCAGAATTCAAAAATTGTAAAATAATAAAGAGAATCATTTTGTTTGAATTTTTGGGAGTGATTCATATAGGGCAAAAATCACGTGCTCACAGTTGCTCCTCTTTGCCCGGAAACACGAAGAATTTTCGTGCAAAGATAAGTGAGCGGAAACGAGCGATTTTTGCCCGTTTGAATATTCCGTGTGAAGCGTTTTTGAAAGAGTTGACCGCACCCTGCTTCAGAGGTTGCCTACATATCCTAGGCTAAACAGGAATCAGGTCAGTGTAGTTCGGGAAGGTCTGGTAGCTGGGACTACCAGGAGCTGTGATTTCACTGTTGTTGTTGTTGTTACTGCTCGCTGACCTCCTTATTACACCATGGTAAACCAAAAGAAGCTAACCTAAGCTATGATCTATGAATTACAAAAGATCCTATCTATGCCTTCAAACTTGGTCTTGCGTTGCCTTGAACTTGTATCTTGTATTCTTCCGATGGGATTCTTGCTGTTGTCTTGCATTGTGATTGGAGATGTTTCGCCATTCCTCCGAGTGATTCTTGACCGCTAAGATTTGAAATATATGCCTCCATTCTCCAGGCGGGCTCCTGATGGCTGACGTTTGAAAAGTATTCCCTTGTTCTCCAGGTGGGCTCCTGATTGCTGAACTTGAAAAGTATTCCCTTGTTCTCCAGGTGGGCTCCTGATTTCAACGAAACAGACAAACAAAGAAAATTTTCTGCCCCGGTTTGGTGGCTGGGCATATCGTGTTATCAAAAACATGAAAGCTAGAATTTGAATTGTACTTCCCCTGTTCTCCAGGTGGGCACCTGACTTCTGAATTTGAAAAATATTCCCTTGTTCTCCAGGTGGGCGCCTGACTGCTGAATTTGAAATGTATTCCCTTGTTTGCCGGGTGGGCGCCTGATTTCAACAAAACAGACAAACAAAGAAAATTTTCTGCCCCAGTATGATGACTGGGCACATCATGTCACCAACTATCAAAATTAAAGGCTAAAATTTGGATCGTATTTCCCTTGTTTTCCAGGTGGGTACCTGCTTGCTGCNTACTATTCGTCCCTTGTATTACAAAAGTATTAACGGCTTACATTTATATTATTTAGATAGTAAATACAAAAGTGATTTTTAATTTTGACCATTGTTGACCTGAATAGAGACCAACTTTGGTCGCTAATTATACATGAATTTAATTGAGCGACCAATGTTGGTCGCTAAATTTAAATCAGATTTATTTATATTTTATATAATATTTAAATTAATAATATAATTATTAAAATTTTGTAACTGAGTCCCACTTTAGCGACCAAGGTTGGTCACTATCTGCCTACCCTTTAATTAGCGACCAACGTTGGTCGCAAATTTTAAATTATATTATTTACATTTTATAATTTTTTTAAAATAATAATATAATTATTAAAATTTTGTAGGTGGGTCCCACTTTAGCTACCAACAGTGGTCGCTCCTCTCAGTAAACCTTTGACCAAGCAAGTCTGACCAGTCCAGTCAACATTTTGACTAATTTAGCGACCAAGTAGCGACCAACCTTGGTCCTAATTTGTTTCAACTATTTATTTTATTATTTTCGCTAGTTTAGCGACCAAAGTTGGTCGCTTTCCGCGACAGACCAACTTTGGTCGCTAAAGTTTGGTCGCTTTTTCCGGAATTCTAGTAGTGCACCACCTTTACCTATTTCGTCTTATATATTATTTGCCTGAATTATATATTTTCCAAAAATATTTTGTGCTATCTAACCGAACACCAAAAAAATAAGTAAGAAAATATTTTTCAAAGAAAATATTTTCCTTCGTACCAAACACAACCCGGGCAATCATGCAAAACTTTTACATAGGTTATAACAATAAAAGTTTATTAGCACTCAATGTTATATTTAACCAAATAATTTAACTCTAGTAGCTAAAAATTAAAATCTGAATGCATATCTCTTAACTGTGGATAAGTGATAAATGTGAGTATGAAAGTCATATATCCAGCGTTAGTTAATTTATTTGTGTAAAATTTTACATATTATAAATCTCCACTATCTTAATAAGCAATAATCCTAAACGACGTCGTTAACAGTTCTTTTAAGTAAATGCAAAAGTTGTCTCTTACAAAAAGATTCAGAACACAGACAACAGAAAAAGCATGTGAAAGTCTTTTTCTGGTACAGTGGTACTTAAACAAAAAAGAGAAAATTACCTTCATTGTCACTTGACCCAACATATCAACAAAATTAGACCCATATTTTAGGTCCTTACCCGATTTAACCCAGATTGTACATATATTGCAATATAGTTTTCATCGGTTAGCCCAAAACACTTAAAAGGTTTTTTCTTTCTTTTTTTCTTCATTCTCGACGCACCCAATTCTCTCCCAACCACGTCTCTTTTCTTTCTTTCTAACCCNCCACGTCTCTTTCTTCTTTTCAACCCAACAAATTCCATCATCCTCTCTTACCCTAGCCTCCATTATTCCCTCCTCCCCTTACCCTCTACACAATTCTGGCTCAGGCTCCTCCTCCGTCATCCAAGCCCGCCAAGTCCGATGGTGGCAAGCAGAAGAAGAATTGAAGATTTTGAAAGAAAAATGAAAACCCACGCAGATCTGAAATCTTTAGCTCTCAAACTTGATTTGCGCTGAGAAATAACCACTAATTTTGGAAGATTTTGAAGTTCGAAATTCGGATCAGCATTGTTACGACTTTAAAGTCTCTGATCTAAAATTGGATGTATGTTGTCTGGGTATTAAATTCGGAATCGTTCGCATAAAATTGTAATACATGCTGCAACAACTCAAAGTTGGAATAAAAAATCATAACCATGTAGCAGCTTGTATCGACATTGTATAATAATGTATAATTATGTATATGAATGTATAAATACCTCTTATACAGTATTATACATATTTATACAGGTTGCTATATTTTTTACAGTTAGTGTAGTGTTGGGCACAATGTGTTTTCTACTGAAAATATTGTATAACTAGTGGTCATATACAGTTATATAGTATTGTATACTTATGTATAAATGTGTATATTTATGTATAATGCTATATAATTATATATTTTTTAGTTTATAAGAATCTAGATACAATGTCATTGCATAAGAGGCCTCCATGGAAGTTTGACAATTTCTTCTCTTTTTTTTTCTTTTTTGTTTATGTGAAATATGAAAAAGTTTTTATATGTGCTAGAGGGATTCTACAATTTTTTTACCAAGTTTTGATTTTTCTTTTATCTTGTTGGATTGCTTCAGCAATTGCACATAAAATTTTACTTTTAATTTAAAATTGATTAATAATTTTGATATGTGAAAACCCAAATGGTTCACCATTTAAAAGAGTACGAAGATTGGAATATTTCATTGAAAAATCATGTTTTGCCATAAGAAAAAAGAAAAGGAGAAACTATTTATTTTAATACATAATTTGTTGGAATTTAAGTTGGGAAGAAAAAGAAACAAAGACATAGATAAAACTTTTGAGGGGGAATGTGGGGGATGTGGGGGGAGGGAGGAAAAAATTGTAACCCTGAGAGATTGAAAAAAGATCTTGTCATACCATGTGAATGATATCATATTGTCAGAAAAAGAACTGATTGTTAACATTTATTGGGCCATCCGATGAAGATATTATTTTAGGCTAAGCGGTTGAAATGTATTTTGTACACTTGTACTTTTATGAAATTAGCCCAACAAAAAACATCAAAACCTCAACTGAAGCTCAAATTGTTGGAACCCAAAATGGAATCTGAAGCTCAAGTTTCTTCCATTTCAATGGAAGAACTGAGCTTTGAAATCCCTATTGAACTCATCATTGAAATACTCTCTAGGCTACCAGTGAAATCTCTGCTACGATTCAAGTGTGTATCAAAATCTTGGCTTTTTTTAATCTCTAGCCCTGAATTTGCTTACACCCATCTCGGTATAGCTGCTAATAGTAAGGAATATACTCAACATAGTGTTATCTTGAAATCATATCCACCTGATTTCAAGCTTAAGAATTGTTCCCTTAGTTCTTTACTTTATGGTTCTGTTACTGAGGCATTTGACTTAAGTTATCCTATGAAAAAACCATGTGGATATGTTCGTATTGTGGGTTGTGTTAATGGGTTAGTTTGTCTTGTTATTGAGCAAAAGTATTTCCTTCTCTGGAATCCATCAATTAGGAAGTTCAAGAAATTGCCTGATCCTAGAGGTGGTTATTATATTATGTATGGTTTTGGATATGATGAGCTTCATGATGATTATAAGGTAGTTGTTATTTCCAATAGTTCGAGTTATAACGTTTTGGATCATGCAGTTGTGGTTAGAATATATAGCCTAAAAAGTGATTCTTGGAGAAATATTTGTGAATGTTATGAGGCAGATATCTACATTGAAAGCCTAGTTTGGCCCGTTATTACAAAACAAACAAGGATGCAACAACAACAACAACGAAGGTTGAAAAAGCTCAGATGAAGACGATCGTGTAATTGATAACTAGTAAGAGTTCTCTATACATTTTCCTCAATATGCTGTTAAATTCTGTTTTCTTTGTCAAATTTAGTACAAGGCATTGCATATTACAAAGCCACCGTATATCTTCCTTAGGACTGTCTTCTCATTGTTTTACTTATCTGGTCAATCAAAGGTTGAATTGTGTTTCACTTTGTCAGTGACATTGAATTGTTGTTTGAATTGTCTTTCAAACAACAATTGTGATGGGTTTGTTATTTAATAAATAACAACAAAAGAGGTGTGAATGGAAAATGGTGGGAAAAGAAATGGAGGGATGACCCGCGACCCGGTCCGGTCTAGCCCGTTTTTCTTTCCAGGATTAATTTAAATTCGTTTTAAATTTCCCGCGAAAAAAAATTTCCAACAGCCATGGCTGTTATGAAACAGTGTCACGCCTGTTCCAACAGCCATAACTATTCTGAAAAGTTGCAAGCCTCTTCAGAGGGTCACACCTGTTCCAACAGCCATGACTGTTCTGAAAGGTTGCAAACCTCTTCAGAGGGTCACACCTGTTCCAACAGTCATGACTATTCTGAAAGGTTGCAAACCTCTTCAGAAACATCACCAAGTATAAATAGACCTTCAAATCCCAGAATATTTACTTACGAAATTTTCTGAATCTTCTTCTTCTTCTTCTGCACAAAATATTCCAGTGTGTTTTAAGACCATCGAGTGGTTCGCCGATCACCAGAGTTTTAGGTACCGATACACTGGTGAGTTAAATCGTTCTATCCTGGGAGGATATATTCCAAAACCTCGGGTACTTGAGGGGAATAATTTCCTTAAGGACACACTGTGTATTCAGTGGGCTCGATTTGTTCCTATAACGTTTTTCCAGAATTTATTTTGAAGAAGTTTACTGTTTTCGGAATTTAATTTCTACTAACTTTCTGTTTCTGTTTTCAGAAAGATTATTATTTAATTTACAGCAATACAGATAAATAACAAATTGTTCCTACAATAGTAAATTCTTTTACCATATGTAGGTTGTCTTAAATTTGACTTCTTTTTTAATGAATTCTTGTACATTTCAAGTGTAACTCCTACTTGTTATGATATCAACTACTCCATCTACTATCATACGCAGAAAATTTGAAATTAGGTCAATGTAGCCAAGCTATACAAACAAGGAAAAATAGCTAATCCGTGTAAGAAACAATGTCAAGAATTTGATAGACATGCATTGACTTAAATTTTGGTTCAATTTGTTGATATTGGTCCTTTGTGAGCCATTAAATTGAGGAAGCAAGGGAGAAATGCCGCAAAGCCCAAGGTAACTTATTGTGCATTAGTGGAACAATATTAAGGAGAAAAGGGAAAGAAGCCAAAAGGTTTGTATGTGGAAATTCTTTGCAAGTTAGATTTACTGGAGCTGGAGAGGGACAAGGTTTCTTAAGTTGCTCGAACTCGGGTGCAGGTTTCCTATACGGGGACGGATCCGAGTATCGGATACAGCAAAATCTAAATTTTAAGTTTGGGTTTGGGGGGGGGG
>NC_031997.1:12256594-12256895 GCF_001879085.1 Nicotiana attenuata
GGTGCGGATCCAGGTATAGATACGGGTGCGGGAATTTGGCTAAGAAAATTCAAAATTATAATAAAAAGAGTTATAAAGATGTTATAAATTTTGAGAGATATTATGTGAAAAGCCCTCCATCTATATCACTACTAGAAATCCGAACTCAGAACACGACCCCTTGAATTCTTGGTTTTTCTGAAACACAAAGCAGCAAATATGAGACAAAAGTACTACAATATTGAAGGTATGACATTTCCCGTGTCTTAAATCTATTTTGTTTTTAATTTTGAGAAATCAAAATCTCAATTTCCCCCCCCCC
>NC_031997.1:12256915-12290987 GCF_001879085.1 Nicotiana attenuata
AATTTGTGGATGGACTCGGGTCAAAGTATCCGAAGTGAGTTGACCAAATCCGGGACGTATCCCGCACCCGTATCGAGACGGGTGCGGCACCAAAAACGAAGAGTCCGCGCAACTTAGATGGTTTCTACGTAAATCTCCAGATTTAAATCAACTATGAGCTACCTATCCATTTTTGTGCAGCATAATGTGTTGGATCAGCATGAGTATTGCTTTGTGATTTATTGTTAAGTTGTATCCATTTAGTACTTATAATAAACTAGATGTATACCACTTGAAGTTGCACTCTGTTCCATCAAGACATCAGATAAGTTAAGACCAGTAAATTTGTGTGTGTTCATTGCTTAAGTGATGAACGAGAGCAACTTTTGACATGTCATAAATATAGTCGGTAGCGAAATGGAGCTCGTGTTTTTGCTTTAACAAGGCATGCAGTTTCTAATGAAAGTGATAACCCTGCATGAGGTGGTTTCTTAATCCACACTGCTTTTAATTTGTGAGGCGCTTTGTTAATTGTTATGTACTATTGAACTTTCAGGAAGTGAATGCAGATGTTCGGAACGACTAACCTACCCCTTGTTGACCGCGGCGATCCAAATGATGAAGCGTGGCTTTTCCCTGTCTGTCAATGTTTACTATGATGTACCAATGTTATTTCCATGTGTTTTGAGCAAGATTAACCTATTGCATATCACATTTTGTTGATAGTTTGAAGTTAAGTTTGTCGTGAAAAAGGTTGAACAAGCTTCTTCTTTCCTTGAATATCTATTATATGTAGGATCAGATTGTTTATCAATGTTCACTATGATGTATGAATGTTATTTCCAGGTGCTTTGAGCAAGATTCACCTACGTTAGCTAATTACATATCACATTTTGTTGGTAGCTTGAAGTCAAGTTTGTGGTGACAAAGGTTGAACGAGCTTCTACTTCACTTGAATATCTCTTATATGTAATATCAGGTTGAGATTGATATACAAAAGGTAAAAGGAGCAAGCGAGAGTAACAACCACATACTCTTCTTCGATCTGCTTAATTACACATAAGTGCTATGTCTGCAGGTTGCCAAAATTGAAACAGAGAAAAGGCTATGGTTGAAACTAAATTTTAGCAGAGGAAGTAGATGGGTGCATATGAAGGTCAATCTAAAGGGAAATCCCACTTTCTTGTTACACCAATAACATCATATTGTAGAAAGTGATTTGTTAGGACTTCGCTCTCTGTTATTAGAAGAAGCGGCGCGACTTCACTCAGCTGGAAGGAGTAGCTCTTTCAACTAGAGGTGTACAAATCGAACCGGCAAAATCGCACCAAACCGAAAAGTCAAACCAAACCGATTAAAAAACCCGACTAGGTTTGGTTTGATTTGGTTTGGAATTGAGTAAAAAAAAAACGAACCAAACCGACATACAAATATATAATTTTTATATATACTTTTAAGATTTTATATAGACTTTTGTTTAAAAGATAGTCTAGAAATATTTGATATCTTCTCGTGAGACATAATATTTAATAAAACTATAAAGTGCATTCATTTTATTTGCTTTAAATAATAGATTGTATTACTTTCTTATTACTATGTGTTATTGAAATGCGTCCATCATCTCCTTGTTCTTTCATATTCATATGTCAAGATTTCTTATATCTTTTTCGAATTTGAAGTGATATTTCAATAATCTAAAATTACGTAGAACATATCATTATTTAGGCATCATATTAATTTTGATGTTTAATTATAAATTCGGTTAACCTTGAAAGCGTACATCAACCAAAAATTACTTGTAGATGACTAAGAAAAACTATTAATTATGTGTTACTAAAAATAATTCTCCCATAAGAACACTTTAATAGATAATATTTTTGTTAATTTTTTTATTTTTAATAAATATATTTTCACTTCTAAATTTTATCTATAACTTTAATAAAGGAAGATTAAAATAATATTCATGTAACAAAAAAAAAACCGAAAACCCGAAAAATCCGACAAAACCGAACCAATCCAAACCGATATAATCAGTTTTGTTTGGTTTTGATAAAAGCCAAACTAACCCGATCCATATACACCCCTACTTTCAACTAATCCATACTTTTCATTTCCTTCTCCTCTGGTTCTTGTTTGTTTTCCTTAGCGGTATAGTACGGCACATGGGAAATCACAGTTAGAGAGAACTAATGATCCCTCATATCCACGGGATATAGCGAAGTACATGAATTCTCTATCTCTTTCCTTAGTTACTGTGTACATTTGATTGCACCTCTAGTTATGAATACTGTTTATTTTGGTCCCTACTATATACTACTTGTGACGACCCAAAGGGTCATCACCTAGTTCCTCATCCATTCCGTGCTTTCGAGACCTTAAAACCTCATTTTTTACTTGCCTCGATTTGCATGCGCAGTCCGGGCGCGTAGCCGGAAATCTTTTATGTTGAAATATGTGAATTCCGCGAAAAAATTTGAAGAATTTTGATATTAATATGATTATAGTTGACTTTGGTCAATATTTTTTGTAAACGGACCCGGACCCGAGATTGGACGGTCCCGGAAGGTCCGTAGAAAAATATGGGACTCGGGCATGTGCCCGGAATCGAACTCCGAGGTCTAGAGCCCGAGATATGAATTTTTCCGTGAAATTATTTATCTGAAATTATTAAGGAAAATGGAAATGAAAATTGATTAAAAGACTATGGTATCGGGCTCGTATTTGGTTCCGACGCCCGGTACAAGTCTTAAATATGTGTTAAGCGCCTTCTGTAAAGTTTGGTCGAAATCGGACGCCGTTTGACGTGTTTCGGACTATGAGTTCAAAGCTTGAAAGGTTATGAAGTTTAGAAGAAGAATCATGTGTTTTGAGGCTTGATTCAATGATTTTGATGTTATTTTGGCGATTTGGTCGCGCGAGTAAGTCCGTGGGATGTTTTTGAGGTTGTGTGCATGTTTGGTTTGGAGCCCCGAGGACTCGGGTGAGTTTTGGATAGACATCAGATTGCATTTTCTCATTTTTAAAAATCTGGTATTTTCAGTGCTGGTGTCTTCGCATTTGTGAAGAAATGATCGCAAATGNTGGGTCGCAAAGTGCGACATATGTTCGCATATGCCGAGGGCCGCCCAGTCGCAAATGCGACGTCTCCTTCGCAATGCGTAGCCCCAGTTTTCCCTCTGTGTTCGCAAATGCGGGAGAAAGGCTCGCAAATGCGAGGTAGGGGTCATCGCAAATGCATTGAAATTTTCGCAAATGCGAAAATTGCCTCCAGACCCAAGTTGGCAAATGCGAACTAAAATGTTCGCAATTCCCACGCCTGTTTTGTTCGCAAATGCGAACCTATGTTCGCATTTCCCATATCCGAGGCCCAGCAAATTTTATACTTAGTCGAATTTTCATCACTTTCCACCATTCTTTCAAAACCCAAACACCATAGGCGATTTTTCAAGAGCAAACTTCATCCCAAATCATTTGTAAGTTGATTTTTACTCAATTCTTTCAACTTTTAACATCATTAAACATGTTTTCCACTTGAAATCAAAGATTTTCATGGGTGAAGTTGGGATTTTTGGGTAGAACCTAGGTTTTCTATAAATTGGGGAGTTGGACCTCGATTTGAGGTCCGATTTCAAAACAAATTACATATTTGAGTTCGTGGGGGAATGGGTAATCGGGTTTTGGTCCGAACCTCGAGTTTTGACCACGTGGGCCCGGGGGCGTTTTGGGAAATTTTGAGTAAAACTTTGGGAAAATCGTTTTTATGCCTTCAAACTAATTCATATAGTGTTTATTAAAGTAATTGAACAATTTGTGATTAGATTCGAGCGAATCGGAGGTGGAACCACGAGGTAAAGCGATAGTTGAGGATTAAGTGGATTTCAAGGCATTGAGGTAAGTGTTTGGTTTAACCCTAGCTTGAGGGAATAGGAGTTGAGTCTTGTTGCTAACTGCTATGTGATCGAGTACGATGTATAGGCATGGTGACGAGTATCTATACATTGGTGTCTAGCATGACCGTGAGTCCTTATAATGTGATTATCATGAACTTATTGTGAATTTCATGTTTATTGGAGTATTTTCATATATTGTGAATAACATGTGAATGGTGATATGATAATTTGATTCCTAGGAGCATTGGCTCGAACTGTGATACGAATATTGAAAGTATATGAAATGACTTGATTCATTGAGGAGCGTCGGCTCCAGTTGTAGAACGAATTGCGAAAGTATAAGTGATAATTGAACCTCTGGAGCATCTGCTCGAGTTGTGAAAAAGAATTGTGAAGTAAAAGTGAGAAAGAGGAGAGATCATTATGTTGCCCTCTTGGCGGGCTGTTGTTGGGTTGTGATTCCTCTGCATTGTGTTCTTAACGGATACTAGGGTCGCTCAGGTTAATGTTTCCTTGTGTCATATGATGACTATAGTTATAGATGGGTTGGTTGGGTGTGGTAGTCGGTTATATATAGCTGAGGTGGTCAAGTGTGGTAATAGGTTGGTTATAGCTGTGGTAGTTAGATGTTGGAACTAATGTGGTGGTTAGATGTTGGAACTAATGTGGTTATAGTAATCCCCTTGCCAGAATATTTGAGATGATGTTTTGTTCCCTTACTGGGAAGTCGTTATATTGTTGTTTGTGACGGAATATGAGATAAGAAATTTTGATGAGCTTGGGCTCCAGTGATATCTTGAGATAAGAAAAGTAAGAAAGAGAAAACGTTGTTGATTATTCCCTTGCCGGGACGTTTGGTTGAACTTGTTGGATTCTTTCCCTTGCCCGGATGTTTGTCAAATATTTACTTATTTTTATGCCCCTTAATTGTGACTGTTGTTTGGGGAGTCGGACTGTTAAATGATATTGAGGATCACGCCGCAACAATAATATGTGAGGGTCGGGTTGCACGCCGCAACAATGATATTGAGGATCGGGTTGCACGCCGCAACAGTAAAAGGTGAGGATCGGGTTGCGCGCCGCAACAATGATACATGATAAATGATATGGGTCGGGTTGCATGCCTTAACAGTGGTATTTGTGGAGCGGGTTGCACGCCGCAACAATAGTAATTATGGAGCGGGTTGCACGCCGCAACAGTTACTGATACCATGTGTTTATTTTGAGTATTGGTTCTTGCTCACTGTAATTCTAAGCTGCTTTAGTTGGTTACTTTGGATTAATCTCCCCATAGCATGTTTCCCCTCCCACATTGTTACTTGCCTGGTATTTCGATTCCGTTGTATATTTATAGCTGCACAGGTTCATGTGGTGTCCGGTCTAGCCTCGTCACTACTTCGCCGGGGTTAGGCTAGACACTTACCAGCACATGGGGTCGGTTGTGCTGATGCTACACTTCTGTGCATTTTTGCACAGGTCCAGGTTTTGAGGAGCAGCAGCAGTAGTAGTTCGGGAGCAGACTTTCTTATTCACGAGACGAGGTAGTCTTGCAGGCGTCCGCAGGCCCGGCGTCTCTTCTTTATGTTTTCCTTTTGACTGTTGCCTCATTGTTTTCGAGACAGACAGCTGTTATATTTCTTTCAAACGTTTGTATTTAGTTTATTCCTAGTGGTTCGTGAGTAATATGACACCAAATCTTGGGTAGAGGCTATTATTGACGGTTTTGCGTTTTGATTCGTTTTTTTTTTTTTTATAAATCAGACTTCCGCTTTTATTCTTGTTAAACTTCAAGTTCTAAATTGCTGTTATAAACTGCTAAATTAATTGTTTAGTGATGAAAAGGTAAATAAGTTGGCTTGCCTAGCTACCACGAGTAGGCGCCATCACGATCCCGATGGTGGAAAATCCGGGTCGTGACACTACTATTAGACATTTATAGTCCTTTAAGTATGCAAAATTGGTCACTTTTAGTTCAGGGATAAAAACTATATGATTCTTCAACAGTTATTTGTGTTTTACATTATTTGACAGCTGTGCTGGTTAGAAATTTCCATTGATCGTCTAGTAATAAGAAGAAATGCAGGGCTTCTGCTAATTTGGCCTAATAACTTTGTAATTTCACTGGAATGTAAACTTAATTAAGTATCGAAAGTTGCTTAATGATATGATGTTGGTAAAATATGAATGGACTTAATTGTTTGGGGTTAATTAGACTTAATTGTTTAGTTTTTATCTGCCAATTTTTCAGGATGGTTTAGAATAAAGGAGTCTTAGAGAAAGTTTTCAATATTAAAATGCAAAAAGGGAAAAAAACCAAATAGGAGTATACTAGGGACTATGAACGTCCGTCATTATTTGTTGTCAATATATAGGTGTAGCTTTGTAGTTCATTAGAAATATTATTTTCCTGATATGACTTTTTTATAGAAGATTAGTAAAAAAATACATGAAATTTATAAGTCATTTTCTTCGATTCAAATTGTAAGTGAGCGTACGAGAGATTATTTTCACTAAATATATACAGATAGGATCGGCCTAAACCCGCACCATTTGTATGGCAGCTTTGTTCTAAACAGATAAAAAGACGAAAAAGGACACTTTGAATTTATGCAGTCAATATATAAACTTGATACCTTCAATTGATCTAATCTGCAGATTTCAGTTACAGCAAAATGCATGTCACGTTTTAGTTTAACACTCTTGTTTGGATCATGGTTACCTATCGTTTTATAATGTATTGTATTGTACTATACTGTATTGTATCGTTTTGCTGGATACAATGTTTGGATAGATTGTATCGTTTGCTGTTGTTAGATAACATCTTTATTGTTTGGTTTAATTTGACGGTATTGTACCGTACTGTACTGTTGTGTTTACTAAAATACCCTCAATTGTTTTAAGTACGATGCTTATTAAGAACTACTCATAAAAATAATTTAAGCAAATTATATATGTAATTAAAATTAGCCAAAAATTTGCAAAGATCATAGATGAGATAAAAATACAGAAGAAAAAAAAAAGAGAGGGAAAACTAATCAAAAAAATGCACGGCAGAAGGATGGAGACAAAGCACGTAGTTGGGTGAAGTATATAAATAATAGGGTAAAGGCTAAAATTGAAATATTGAATAATAAGTGTGGGCGTAATTGGAAAGAAAAATACGGAACAATCCCACCACACCAATTTGGTTGTTTCATAAAATGGGACTTTTCATTGTTCCAGAACAATGGACTTCACAATACGATACAATCAGTTTTATATTAACAATCAAAACAAACATTGTATCTAGGATAACAATACAATACAATACGATGGGTAACAACCATCCAAACAATACGTAAGTCAAAGCTAACTTTCAATTAAATGCTTTTACATCTAACAAAAATTTGAGGAAATCAAACTCAGATTTTGTTATAAATGGCTTCTGTATAAGATTAGCATCAATTAATAACATAAGACAAATTAATTCAGAAAGGAAAAAAGAATTTACTGTTTTACACTTCAAACAAATTTTTTGAAAGCAAACAAAAAACACAGCCCAACCCCAGGCTGGCTACTAAATAACGTCAACTATTACTTATTCCGTTACATATTCCATTTTTATGTAACATTATTATCCTTTTTAATCCGTTTAAAAGAGAAAGATATATTTTTATATTTATAAATTCTTTAACTTTAAATTTTTCATTTACCTTTACATGACACACGCTTATAGCTAATGGCGCAGCCAAGAATTTCATGTTCAAGATTTATTACTGTAACACCCCAGACTTTAGACAGAGTCCCACATCAGTAAAATACAAGAGGAATGTTGGTATATAGGTTAACAAGCCTTAGACCCTTGTGACGCGTTTTAAATCCGTGAGGGCCCAAAGCGGTGAAATTCAAAAATAGCCGGATTTACAAGTGGTAATTGAAAAATAGTCACAATTTCAAAAGTAATTGAAATTTAACCACTTTTCATGTAAAGATAAATTTGAACGAAAATACTGTTCAAAATCCGAAAAATATTCCAGCATTCATACATAGGTGCTCCAATCTCCAGTATATTATGCTGGAACTTTTCGTGTTGCAGTAAAATAGTGGCTATTTTTCAATGACTTTGCAAAAGCTAGCTATTTTCAATTATCAGTCCGAAAACTGGCTAGTCCCTGCTATTTACGCGACAATGTCACTAGATGTGGGCTGTTACAGATGGTATCAGAGCCACTCTTATGTCAGTCTTGTCGATGGTGGGTCAGAGTTCAACTGAGTTTAGGCAAATCCCGGTTAGGCGAGGCAAACCTCAGTGCTGAGTCTAGGCGAATCCCATGCGGTGGGGCAAACCTCAGCAAGGACGCAGAGTCCATAAGAAGGGGTGTATGTAACACCCCAAACTTTAGACAGAGTCTCGCATCGGCAAAACACAAGTGGAATGCTGGGTGTATAAGTTAACAAGCCTTAGACCCTAGTGACGCATTTTAAACCTGTGAGGGCCTAAGCTCATAACGGACAATATCACTAGCAGGCTGGGTTGTTACAATTACACATATATTTGACCTATAACACAATATAATTTTCCAACGAAAGGTTCAACCGACCACCCTCGAGCTTATGTGGCTCCTCCTTATAGTCCAAAAATATCTATATTCAACCACCGTCACATAAATGGATTGTTACAGTTACACATATATTTGACCTATAATACAATATAATTTTCCAACGAAAGGTTCACATAAAATGAAACGGATAGAGTAATTAAATTAGAGATGAGGAAGAAAGAGGAAGAAACCAAGCTAATTGTTTCCATGTAAAACAAACTAGATGAAACCATGCAAAGTTTTCATACACTTAAAGACAAAATTCCAAGTCTTACTTCTAATCTACTATTTTCTTACATGTAACGGTTGTTTTTGTGACATAAAACCAGCAAAAAGAATTCTCAATTTTCTGCTTTGTGCGGTCCATACATACACCATTGTCTAAGTTTCTCAAAAAAATTCTCTCTTTCTCTGAAAAATTTTAATGGCTAGTTTTGCAAAGAAAGAAGTGGAAGTGATTATAGTAGGAGCTGGTCCTGCTGGTTTAGCTGTTTCAGCTTGTTTGAACAAATTGGCTATAAAAAATGTTGTGTTAGAAAAAGAAGATTGTTGTGGCTATTTATGGAAAAAAAAGACTTATGATAGACTTCACTTGCATTTATCTAAAGAGTTTTGTTCATTGCCTTTGAAGCCACATGCAAATTCAGCACCAAAATACTTGTCAAAAAATGAGTTTATTCAATACTTAGATGAGTACGTTGAGAATTTTAATATCAACCCAAAATTCCAACATTGTGTGGAGATGGCATTTTATGAAAAAGAAGAGAAAAAATGGAATATCAAAGTAAGAAATGTGGCTAGTGGAGAAATGGAAATTTATGCTAGTGATTTCTTGGTTTTGGCTAGTGGTGAAAACAGTGAAGGTTATATACCAAAAGTGCTAGGAATTGAAAAATTCAAAGGAGAGATTATTCATTCAAGTGAATATAAATCAGGTCAAAAATATGAAGGAAAAGAAGTTTTAGTTGTTGGTTCTGGAAATTCTGGAATGGAGATTGCTTATGATCTTTCAAATTATAAGAGTTGCACTTCAATTGTTGTTAGAAGCCCGGTACACCTCTTTACCCTTGAATTGATTCTTTCTTTTTTGCATGCATGTAGGTTTGTGTTTGTGAAATTTTTTATTTTTATGATAACGGTAGTATTCGGGTCAGTTTGTTTGCACCTAAATTATTTTACTGGGTTTACTTCTCACTGGCACATGTATCGCGTAACTTTGCCCAACAAGCGACAGATAGGAAGAATATAACTTAACGTTGCTTCTGCTAAGATTTGAAGCTTAGCAGAGGCGGATCCAGGATTTAAATTCTATAGGTTCAACTTCTAAGGTTTTAGCATTGAACCATTATATTCTTAAAGTTATGGGTTCGTATCTACTATTTTTGCAATTTTAATGAAATTTTACATAAAATTACTCCGCGTCGAAAGTTATGGGTTCAATTGACCCGTTGAGACACACTACATCCGCCCCTGAACCATAGTCATTTACGACAACAATAACAACAAACTTATCAGTGTAATCCCACAAGTGGGATCTGGGGGGAGAGTAATGTGTACGCAAATCTTATCTCTACCTTTATGAGGTAGAGATATTGTTTCTGGTAGACCATCAGCTCTATGGTTTGAACCTTAGTCGTCTATGATTTTTATCCAACTGCATTATTAAATGCTGGGTCACACCCTTAACTACGGATTTGTTGATTTAATTGATATTTCACTTGTAATTTTTTGGTTGGAAATTTTTTAATTTCTTTTTCCTTTCTAAGGAATATAGGAAGGAAAACCAACCTATATAGGAATAACTTCTAAAGGAAAATAATCACTAAAATTGCTTAATAAAGTGGTTTTAGTAAAAAAAAAAAAATTAACAGCTTTTCTAGCATAGCTATTAGCAAATAAGTAAATAAATAAATAAAAGAATATCTAATATGGTGAATATCTTTCCCTTATCGTCTCATCATCTTTCCTATTTACAAGCCACAACTCATTTCGACAATTTTAATTTCTCATAAAACCTCTTGATATTTACCGGGGGTTGCAGTTTTGTTTCTTTAATATTCTTTTCTCAGAAAATAGATTTGATTTGCTTCACCTACAATTAGTTGACGGAGTCTGAATTTTAACATTATGAGTTCTGGATTTTAGAACGACGACTTCAAATATTAATGATTGGGTTCTAAATTTAATATTTGTACATATTTAATGAATTCTAAATACCAAATACATTATTTGAGTAAAAGTGGCCTCTACTGAGTATGTGTTGGTTGAGGTCGTTTTATTAATGTGAAAACAGCCTGAAATTTCTATCAAAAATATTAGATCTGAACTCACAATTCTAAACGTACAATACAGTATTAAGAAATTCAAATGACGAATTCATCAAATTTAAATTTTGATTCCGCCTGTGTCAACGAAGAAAAAGTGGTGATTCTTGGTTTTGAAGAAGGAGAGCAGCGGAAAGATTGATGGTTCGGCTAGAAGAGGAAGATATAGAGGGAGAAGAATTCTTTTTATTTTAATCAATATATTATTTCAACTTAGGCAAGAATCCATACCACATCGAAATCATTATTGTGCTGATACTTTTCTTAATCCAACCATAAACATAACTTTATAGGGGCTAATTTAGGCACATAACAAAAAAAGAAGGGGCTAATGTTGCACGACCCTTGTAGACTTAACCCTATATATACTCGAATGACAAGGCAGGATAATATACGATATATAGATGCCTCATTGATAATATACGAGATATAGATGCCCTAGTGATATCAGCTCAAGAAAGCTATGAAGAGGCCTTCCGTTGGTCAATAAAGAGGGATGACAAGGCAGGATAATATACGAGATATAAATGCCCCTCATTGATAATATAGGAGATATAGATGCCCTAGTGATATCAGCTCAAGAAAGCTACGAAGAGGCCTTCCGTTGGTTAATAAAGAGGCATGACAAGGCAGAATAATATACGAGATATAGATGCCCCGTTGATATCAGCTCAAGAAAGCTACGTGGAGGCCTTCCGTTGGTTAATAAAGAAGGATGGCAAGGCAGGATACTATACGAGATATAGATGCCCTATTAATAATATACGAGATATAGATGCCCTAGTGATATCAGCTCAAGAAAGCTATGAAGAGGCCTTCAGTTGGTTAATAAAGAGGGATGACAAGGCAGGATAATATACGAGATATAGATGCCCAATTAATAATTTACGAGATATAGATGCCCCATTAATATCAACTCAAGAAAGCTACGAGGAGGCCTTCCGTTGGTTAATAATGAGGGATGATCAGGCAGGATAATGTACGAGATATAGATGCCCAGTTAATAATATACGAGATATAGATACCCCATTAATATTAGCTCAAGAAAGCTACGAGGAGGCCTTCCGTTGGTTAATAAAGAGGGATGGCAAGGCAGGATAATATGCGAGATATAGATGCCCCATTGATAATATACGAGATATAGATGCCGCATTGATATGAGCTCAAGAAAGCTACAAGGGGCCCTTCCGTTGGTTAATAATGAGGGTTGACAAGGCAAGATAATATAAGATATACAGATGCCTCATTGATAATATAAGAGATATAGATGCCCTATTGATATCAGCTCAAGAAAGCTACAAGGAGGCCTTCCTTTGGTTAATAAAGAGGGAAATGGCGATTGTTCGCGCATTTCTCAAAAATGATGGAAATATAGTTTAGTGCCGCCAAGTGCCCGAAACATAATGCAACATTTATCACTTGTCATAGAGGTGATGCAAAGTAAATATTGGAGTTAGTGCAATAGTACCTTATTGAGACTATTTTGATACCAAATTCCTTATTAGGTAATTTATCTTTGCATAATCTTCTAGATAAAGAAGGATATGCACACTAAAGATTGGAAGATCTTTTGTCTTATGGTAGCCTGCTCCAGTCCCTTTGCGAAACTTTTGTTATTGGCCTAGCCATACACTTGACATGTTTTAAGTGATAGCTTTTTCTTGCCTCAACTTATTATATGGCTACAAAGACTAATACATGGGGCATGCATATGAAGTTGGCTTCTTTTTTAGGGTGCAATTGAATTTGCATTGAAGTTGATTCTATGGTGGAAAGAGTTGAATTTATGGAGTTGATGAATTATCCCCGTTCTCCATCTCTAGGTTTACAGAGTTATCCGGCCATGCACGTTGTTCGCTTAACATGGAAAAGATTGTGCAAGAGAAGTCATACGAATGATCGAATCTTCGAATATGTTCTAAAGCAAGAAGCAAGGGTGCAGCAGCTGCACAAAAATCGTCGTTTCATATATAGGGCCTATATGTTTTGTTCCATATATGGAATGACGTGGCACTTTTCTCTTACTTGACTTCATAGTTCCAAAGAAGCTCCAAGAAGCATCAATGAGATCCTTGAAGCAATTCTTAAATAGCAAGCAGTACCTCTCGATGCAACCTTACACAAAGCAATAAAAAGGATATCGAAGAAAATGAAATACATATATGTTATTATAGTGTTTTCTTCTTTTCCTAGAAAATATTCGAAACGGTCTGCTTAAGAAGCTAACTCTATTATCAACGAAATAAGGAAAGGGGCGACAATTTCGCACCAAATATTCCATAATGGTTAAAAAGAGTGCCCTTCACCCTACTTCATTACATTAGTGACATAAGCCATTGACCTCCTCACCTATCATTGTATTTTCTATGTATCTATTCTCTCACGATTAAATTTATATAGATATTTCTCTAGTATTTCACATACACCACACAAATGGATATATTTTCCAATCAATTTTGATATTATTCTTTTGGTCATTTCCCACATTATAATTTCTTCAAATGTCTTTTATCATTCATGCTTTTTTTCTTAGACGAAAGTGCATTAATTAGAGTGCAATAGAATAACTACGTATATTTTCTTCTTGTTGTCATTCTAAACATTATCCAAATTTCAAGAAATTTTTATCATATGTTCTCAAGTTTCTCTAGAATCATTCTTGTTGGTTTAGTTTATTCTTGAGAGGAGAATGAAAATATGATAAAATCATAATTATATGTATTTTTTGTTTTAGTTATTCGTATTTTAAATTAACAAAAATAAATGTTTAAATATAATTAAAACCGACTATGTTTTAATTAAATCACCCAAAAAAACACATTGATTCTCATGAGATAGCAATATGTTTGTTATATAACCTATTAGAGTAGACAATTCAAAATTAATCATTGAGATATTATTTTATCTTAAGAGTCGTAAATGATAATGTACATCTTAGGAGTTCAAAAATTCAACTTGATCTTAACTTTGTATCTTGTATACAACTATAAATTACATTGAAATGAAAGCAAAATGATGTACATTTTTATCTCGAGGTCGAAAATTAATAATTCAAATTTGGATCTGAAAATTTTCAAATGTTGAAAGGTTGAGTGAGGAGGAATTTCATATTATACCCTTGTGATGAAAGTATTTTATTTTGTATCATATTTAAATTATATACACCGACAACATAGAATAAATATTTACACTAGTAATGTATGTAGTTTAACATCTATAATAAATAACATGTTCATCATCATTTTTATGCGGTTACCTATTAATGTTTATCGTAGAAATTTATCTGTAATTACCTTATAATTGATCTGATTGTATAATTTTTTTCATACCATCAGTGCAGAAAACTTAAACTCGTGTATGTACATTATAGTTTAATGTTATCCCACAGTGCTATAAACAATTTTCAAAAGATAGATTATGCAAATTTCCATATCCACTATCTGATATTTAATATGGTTGTTAATTAGTTGATTACCTTTTTCTAAAAGATTTATTTTAATGTTTTTTTTAATGTGTTTACAGATTCATGTTCTAACAAGGGAGATGGTGCATACTGGAATGTTATTACTAAAATATTTACCAATATCTTTGGTGGATACTCTGATTGCAAAATGTGCTAAGTTTAGATTTGGAAATTTGGCTAAATTAGGAATACCTCAACCAGAAGAAGGCCCATTTTATATCAAAATATCAAAAGGTAGATCCCCAGTAATTGATGTTGGTGCTATTGACAAGATTAAACTTGGAGAGATTAAGGTAAGAGTACAAAAATTTTCATTCTATTTTGTAAAAATATCATGTGAAAAACATGTGGCTTGCAAATGATTTGGCCACGCGCAGAGTATTGGTCTAGTGGTAAGCGTGCAACTCGTGATGTGTTGATCAGGCAAACGTCATGTGTTCAAACTCTGCTCTAGGCAAAAGTCCGTTATTAATAAAGACAGAGCCAGGATTTGAAGCTTATGAGTTCAAGCTTCCAATCTTTTATATTACTGGATTTTAAATCAATAATTTATATATATTCAATGAATTTCTTAAGGCAAATGCATAGTTTGAACCAAAAATACCGAGTTCGGCCGAACCCGCAGCTTCTACTCTCCCTCCGCCCCTGGGTATTAAAGTGAAGAAGGATAGAGGAACAGGTTCATTATCCTACGAGTTTTGAGTTGTGCACCACTATCTAGGGGTGTACATAGGTCGGGTTGGTTCGGATTTTACAATTATCAAACCAAACCAATTGTGTCTGGTTATTAAATCTAAAGACCAAACCAAACCAATAAACCAATACCTCAACCAGAAGAAGGCCTATTTTATATCAAAATATCAAAAGGTAGATCCCCAGTAATTGATGTTGGTGCTATTGACAAGATTAAACTTGGAGAGATTACTGGGTTTTAAATTAATAATTTATATATATTCAATGAATTTCTTAAGGTAAATATATAGTTTGAACCAAATTTATCGGCTTCGGTCGAACCCGTAGCTTCTACTCTCCCTCCGCCCTTGAGTGTTAAAGTGAAGAAGGATAGAGGGATAGGTTCATTATCCAACGAGTTTTGAGTTGTGCACCACTAGCCCTTGAAAATTTCTCAATTAAAAAAGAGAGAGAGAGAGAGAGATGGCTTGATTACCTTTTGAAATCATGAAGCTTACCATTAGCTAAATATAGTTTAGGATTTAACATATAATACTACAGTGTGTAAATAATTTTTACACCATAAGTAAAATTTAGCATCTTGTAGCTAGCAGGTTGTATGTAATTATTTTTTAGGTGACTTGATGATGTAAAATTCTTTTACTGTTAATATATAGAAGTTAAATTCTTTTAGTTTATTGATTTACTTTGATATTTTTTTGTGAAAACACTTGATTGGCAAGCTGGTTTTTGTGAAATCATTTTTGGTGAATGTTTAGGTACTTTCTGGAATATCAAACATAAAGGAAAATACAGTAGTTTTTGACAATGGGGAAGAACATCAAGTTGATGCAATAATTTTTGCTACTGGATACAAGAATGCAGCTACCAAATGGCTAAAGGTACGTATTATAAATTGTCGAGAATCAGCCACTAATGCTTGCATTAGGTTATGTTGTCTACATCATACCCTTTAGGGTTCGGCTCTTCCCCAAACCCTGCATGAACGCGAAATACCTTGTGTACTGGGCTGCCATAGTAAAAACAGTTATTAAAAAAATTTTGTTCTTTGTTTTAATTGTTCTATGGTTTTTCTATATGTTTGAGTCTTGAAATTGCTCCACTTGCCTAATAGAAACTACTCCTAAATGGAATTTCTTTTTATGGTTTTTCATCCGGTGTCTGGTAGTCATATTGGGCCAGACTAAATCTGAATTCGTGCCGGAAAGTCCCACATAGATTTAATTTATAACTATTGACTGTATACACAATATTATTCTTTATATTAACATATGTCAACCAGTAACTTGCCTTATTTTCCAGGTTACTTTGGATAGTTACCTGTAATTATCTTTTAAGTGATCTCTGAGTGTAAAAATTCTTTTACGTTGTTGTCAGTGTTAGAAGTTAAACTTATCTTGTTCCACTTTTTTTCTGAATTTTGACTTCACATAATATTTTGATGCTCTTCTACTTAATTTGAAAGAAATTCGACTCTTACCTTAGTAGATGTATGGTGTAAGAGTAAGTTTTCTAAATACAGATTCCTAAACATGTTTAATTTAGAGGAAACATGAATATGTGTGTGTGTTCACTTAATGCATTTTTCTCATTCACATAATTATTTTATATATTTAACTCGTATCTACGTAAATGAAACTTTAGACATCAGTATAATTTAACTTATTGTAGAAAGTTATTGCCTCATTTTTCAACTTATGATTTTTGCTTATTATTAAGTAATTATGACTCTAACTTATATTGTCATTGTATAGAACTTAAACCGTATTTTTATTTTATTTTTTTCTTCTAAAATTTTTGAAATATTCTTTGCAGGATTATAGCTCCATTTTCCTTGATGATGGAACTTTGATAAATGAATTTCCAAACCATTGGAAAGGAGAGAATGGGCTTTACTGTGCAGGTTTTTCAAAAAGAGGGCTATTTGGCATATCAATGGATGCCAAATCTATAGTAGAAAATATAAACATTGTTAGAGGAGAGAAAATCTAGAGACCCTTTATATCAGACTATGTTGGAGATCATTTACTTATTTCAGCTTGAACTTAAAACCTTGTTTGTTTTGGTCTTTTATTTTTGGATTTTAGCTTCTGTTATCAAATAAATGTGATGGAATTATCTTATTGATTGTTTTTGTTTGTCAATTTCCTTGTTTTTTATAATGGTAGAGTCTAAACCAGCTTGCATGCGCCTGATTACTTGCTAAGTATCAGGTAACTCTAGCCGCCAAGCTAGCATAGGCAGATGGAAAGAAATCATCTAACGATTACGTCATAGTTGTTGTTACACTTCCATTACTTGATGTTCATTAGGTACATAGAACTAATGTACATTGAGCAGTTAATACTCCATTTTGTTAGGTCATTGCCTGTACAAAAATGTCCTAACAAAACAAGTACAAAACAAGGGGAAGCTAGGTCATACAACATACTCTTAAGTCCTAGCAAGAATGAAAAAGTTGATGGGCAGATGATTCAACTACATACGCGCAAAATACTTCTGGCGTATGAACGAGGACAAATCAAAGAAGTTGGTATGAACTAGCTAGCGATTCAACCAACCAGAAGCCAAAGCCATCGAATCAAATGGTTCATCGTCTTCCTCCTCAACCTCGTGTCTGCGTGTTTGACCACTTAGCCTTAGGTGCACACTTATTGTTGTTCTTTCTTGCGAACCAACGTTTTGTGTCTGATTTTCTCAACCATTGAGCAGAAGAAGTTCCTCCTGTGGTTTCTTCTGATGTTTTTCTTTTTGTCCAGAGAGAGTCAGGTGGTAAACCATCCTCCTTTGACTGTCCCCAAGTCACTGAAGGTAATCTTTCCCAACCTTCGGTAGACCATTTCCTCTTGGTTGTGGTAGGTTTAGAAGCGAATCCTTCCCAACCCTCGGTAGACCATTTCCTCTTGGTCGTGATAGGTTTAGAAGCGAATCCTTCCCAACCCTCAGTAGACCATTTCCTCTTGGTCGTGATAGATTCAGAAGCTAATCCTTCCCAACCTTCGCTAGACCATTTCTTTTTAGCCGTGATAGGTTCAGAAGGTAATTCTTTCCAATCTTCGGTAGACCATTTCTTTTTGGTCGTGATAGGTTTAGAAGCTAATCTTTCCCAACCTTCGCTAGACCATTTCTTTTTGGCCGTGATAGGTTTAGAAGCTAATCCTTCCCAATCTTCGGTAGACCATTTTCTTTTAGTCGACATAGGTTTAGAAGCTAATCCTTCCCAACCTTCAGTAGACCATTTTATTTTAGTCGTGATAGGTTTAGAAGCTAATCCTTCCCAACCTTCGGTGGACCATTTCTTCTTGGTTGTGATAGGTTCAGAAGCTAATCCTTCCCAACCTTCGCTAGACCATTTCTTTTTCGTCGTGATAGGTTCAGAAGGTATAGCCCCCTGACTTTCTTTCTGGCCTTCGGTACTTTGATCCTCCTTATTCTTGATATCTCTACAAGGAAGTGTGATGCTATTTCCATTTTCTTCAATGTTACTGGTCTGAGAATCCACTTTAAAGGGAGCAGCAGCATGGCGGAATAATTGATATCGTAATGCTGGTAGTTCGACGAGGCCATCCATATAAGCAGAGATGTATTCGCTAGTACGCTGGATACACTTGTATATCTGCTTTACTTCTCCTTTCCCAACAGCCCTTGCAACATTTTGAGACTGATCCGTGAAATCCTCAACCTGTGAAGATCACTATTAGACATTAATTTAGCACCTCAAAGATTTTCTAAGCAGAAAAGACACTAAAAAGAGAAATATAACTACACTGATGCAGCAAACTTTAGAATCCCATGTTTTAGATAGCCAAGATGCTTCATAGGTGCTTGCACATAGTCCTTTGTCCCATAGTTTCTCGACCGACAGTAACTGCAATGAAATGAAACAATACTTAGCACACTTCAAGATAAGGCCAGAGTTGCTAAATTCACTATACAACAACAACAAGAAGCCTAGTAAATTCCCATGAGTGGGGTCTGAGGAGGGTAACATGTACGCAGCCTTACCTCTACCTTGGAAGGGCAGAGAGGCTATTTCCAATAGACCCTCGGCTAAAGAAAAAATTCACTATACCTTGATTATTAAAGTAACTAGCAGCTCAGCAACTGACTCTTTGTTGCTCTTCCCATAGTTCACAAACTTATTCAACGACTTTTCCACTGAATCAGGATCAGAGCCATCTACAACATTCCCAAGCCAAGAAATATTACCAAGCTACTCAAAACCAAAAATCTCATGAAAAAAAAAATAGCGCATTAAGAAGCATCAATTAGAATCTACTTGAGTAAAATATCTCAACAATGTTTTTCTTGAAATTTAGAATCTAGTCTATTGAGATGGTTTAAATTCCTCACTATCTATAGCAGACTGAAAGGATATAAGGATTTCCTATTTGACCCTCATTCTTGGGAATTTTGCTTTGGGAATTTTGTTTTGCTAATACAGTACTTCACTGCATTGTGTACCGAATACCGATACTGAAATTAGTAAATACCTATCAAGAGGCGTTTGAAAACTGAACAAAGATTCATAGCATTACCTTTTAATATGGCAGAAAATGGCGGTAGTATTGGAGGATTTCGTGTCTGCAAAGTTCATTCAATAGATGGAGACGTTCATATGAGCCCAAATGAGAAAAAGAACAGATTATTAACCAAACAACTACATGAATAGCACTCTATAAAGGAATGAGATATCTACACATACTTTTCAGCACACATAAAGTTCCTTTCAGAAAAAGCAAAACAAACAAAAAGGCAAGGCTTTCAAAATATATATCCTCCTCGAATTTAAATCAAAAGGCATAATTCCTAACTAGGCAGCAGAAACATTAAAGTTATTCTGAATAAGCTAAGGCTATGAGGAAAAGAAATTGAGAAGACACTAAATAAGCTATTGGTATAGACTTTTACATTTTTCTTTTTCTATAAATTGACAAAAAAAAAAGGTAAAATCCAGTAATAAAGAAGTTTACAAGAAAAACATCACTTGTACAAGAGGGTGCATAAATTTGGCGTTCAAAGCACACTTTTAAATTTGGGAATTTTATTGTGCTTAGAGTAGCTTTCATATAAGGTATTGTATCCCATAGCATTGGAAATTTCTAGAATGGAGGTCCCTATTGGAATACAGGACGCTAAAGGCAACATAATCATGAAAGAGCATTGAATAAGTTGAAAAACCACAGCAGACTAGAATCAAATAATATGATTTCACCGTAGAGTGAACTGTGTATGGTTATGTAAACTATTAGTTCACCAGTAGCTCCTACGCTCAGACTGATTAACCACAGTGACAAAACATTCAACTGAAGGCAAAATTCATATTGACTCAAAGTAATCTGCACATGAATTCCACAATATGCAACCAAGAAACAAAGAGTAAGATAGCAACAGAGAAACAATTTGTACTCAGCTCATACCTGTAAATGAAAAGCAACCAAAAGTATTATAGATAATGAGTTCAAAGTTTTGTCTCTTGAGCTATTAATATTCTGCGCTTTTGCCCAAGCTTTCATCTGCAAAAACAAGAGATCATATCTTCTGAGGACGTAAATGCAATGATGCAAACTAAAGATATCTATCAGCATATACATATGTTGACCCCTGTATCTTCTTCTATGAACTAGAACCGATGAGCAATTTTTTGAGAGAAAGGTAATTAATATAGCAAGAAGAACTTATGAGCATTTGGACCACTAGACCATGGTTCCAGAGGGAAGGGGTATACTATCAGAACGTAAACCAAAAAATGTATTTAGTAGTCCTTGTCCAAGCAACAACTTTAATTTCCATCTTTCTTCTTTTTGAAACATTCGTGTTTATTGTAAAGAATCACTTAAGAGATCTTCCAGACTATAGCACAAGCAGAACTAAACTTTAACTTCGTCTCATGAACAACTGTCCATATTTCATAACATACAAGAGAGTGCAGAATTTTACCAAAAAGCTCAGCTTCTGAAACCTTTCATCGAGGGAACAAATCATGTGGATTATCTTAGACTTTGAAACTCCATCCCTGTTTTCAACTGATATATCACACTCAATTTTCGTTCCACAATCAACAACTTTCAGAATGGGCACCTTGGCAGCTGTTATTGGATGAACACCAGAAACATGCCCATCTCCTGAAGCACAGAAAAAAATAGATGAAAAGCTTTATATAATTGTTTCTACTAATGGAAATAGCCATTTCTTGGAAGGGACAGCATAACTTTTTACCTAGTAAACATTCAAAGCAGTTAATCTACTTTTCTTCTAAAATATGTTCGAGAAAAAAAAGGAATTAACTCAAACATTTACTTTGAAGTGCATATAACTTCCTTGCAAATTTCCTGAGAGTTTGAATCTTCTTCTCATGCGAAATCTTAACTGAACTGTTGTCAAAATTAACAGAGATATCTAGGTCACTCTTTGAATGGAATAGATCCATTACGAAAGATCCAAACTCCTCCACAACAGGAACATTACCAGAACGTCCTAAAAAAAAAAGAGAAACTGTCACATCATGCTGTAATATTTAAAAAAAAAACAATCAAATAAATAGCCTACCCAATCAAATTTGTTTAGTTTATTAAGTTTATAACAAAGCTACTACAAGCTAGTGCAGAGGATCCATTTGCTGAGTTACACTATAAAAAGGTTGCAGAGGTTACCGTAGATATCCTTTGCTATCTCATTGAAGACAGAAACCAAATCTCTCCTAAGTTCATAATCACTTGGTTTAGGGCGGCAAATTGTATAAATCTCATTAAGCAATTCTTCAAGCGCAGATAGTCGCTCCGGGTGCACTTTATAGTTTTGCATTCGCTTCCGCTCAGCCCTCTCTACTCTCTTACGAAGAACTGTCATCACAGTTTAATCAAATGATGATTCAACCAATAGTAAAACGGATGATAATTCAACAATAGAGACTTTTCCTACTGCAAGAACCATTACATATCACAGTTGAGTTATCATATACTACTTAAGACTCAAAGTATGTTTCTAAGATGCAAGGATACAACCAGCCCAGAAACTATAAAGTTAGAAAGTACCGGTTACCTTCCCTTAAAGCATTTTCTACTATGAAAATCACATCCTTTGACTTCTCTAAGATAACTATCATCTAAGTCAGAATTCATTTTTTTTTTTGAAAAGGTAAAGTTTTACTAACTGGATACCAAGATGGTACCAGAAAAGAGTACAAAACTGCTGGGAATATCCATACAGTTAATTACAACATTTTCTAAGTAGCTCCATAAAATCCATGTAATGATCAGTATTATCTACCAAACTGCTATTACACCAAAGTATTCTGACATCTAAGTCAGAATTCATAATTGTATTTATAAAAAGAATTAGTACCTAAAAGGAAGCAAATGGTTTTTGGTGATAATACTCATGGTAAATAGATCAGAAAAAGCTGTCGGATATGCTTATTTTCCTGCTTACAAATTGAGATTAGTTTCTTTCCTCTTTCTCTCCGTTGCAACCAATCAAGCATTACCAAGGCGAATACCATGTCACTCATTATAAGCAGGAGAATTTATGCCTCATTCACCTAGTGTGTGCTGTATAACAGTCTTCATTACATAAATTATGTATTAACCAAAAAAGGAAGTAAAATTAGTTTTTGTGCACAATAAGCTAAGACAGAAATAGAAATTTCTGACTTTAGAAATTCCGGAGTTTCCAGGCTGTGCACGCTCCTATTAATGTGTTGTGCGACCACCTCAACAAATTGGCAGTCCACCTTACAACTGTTATCTCTAACAAGTTACAGAGCCCGTTTGGCTTAGCTGATTTAGAGTAGCTGATAAGCATTAGGTGCTGAAAAGCACTTTTAAGTGCTGAAGCTGATTTAAAAAATAAGCAGTTATGTGTTTGGATAAAAGTGCTGAAATTAATAATAAGCAGCTGAAGAACTGGGTATACGAAGAGTTTTGTTTTAAAAAGAAGTATTTTAGGGATAGAATAGTAAATATTTTGATCAAACCTAAAGTGCTTATAAGCTGAAATTTGATAAGTTGGGGGAGACCAACTTATGGCTTTTGGCTTATTTTTGGCTTATAAGCACTTTTAATTTTACCAAACGCGTAGATAAGTCAAAAAGTGCTTATAAGCTAGTTTGACCAGCTTATAAGCTTAGCCAAACACCCTCACAATTCTTTTATAACCCAGCATAGACACATTCCACCCGTTTAGCCAAAACTTTTGCACTTTCAAGAACATTATGTGTACTTCCATCAACTCTTTCTCAATGTCACTTGATCCATGAACATTTCCTAAGCTCTACAACCCTCCTACTCACGTCATGTAACATTTAAAGAAACGCCTTTCCGCTTTACCACCTTCACCACTAAGAAGTTGCAATTTTTCAAGTCCCAAAAAACATATCGCATGCCTTAAGTCAAATTTGCACTTTCAACAAGGTCATATATAGTTTCATCATATATTTTTCAACATTCACTTTATTTATAAACAATTTTACAAGTAGTAATGTCCAGACCAGCTTGGGCTTTTTTCTCCTTTTTTTTTTTTAGGTAGTGTCCTTGCCAGCTTGCACGCACCTCGACTATATTCCAACTATTCCACGGAATACCTACTACCTCCTGTCAGCACAGTACCGGGTAAGTCTACTCATCAAACCTTAGGTACGGACTTGAACCCCGGTCTCCAAGGTTTGTATCCACTTAATTAACCACTAAACCACACCCTTGGATGCTAGTAATAAACTTTCTTATTAGGGTTAAAAATTACTGTACACAATATTAATGGTAAAAGAAGAAAAAAACTAACTCCTCTTTAATTCTATCAAACAACCTAGGAGAAATATCAGAAATGAGAATCTTTAAATTTATATTACAAAAAAAAATATTTAAAAAAAAAAAAGATAAACCCTTTAGCAGTATAAAGTAATGGTATTTCAGAAAGTACTGACCTTTAACGCGATAAACCTTAGACATATGGGAATCTGATGATTTTGTATTCAGCTCAAATGCTTACTGATAGCTGAAAGGAAAAATTCAATTAAAGAAAGAAGAATGTAGCAGAAATGTACTACAAAGGTAGCATATGGTACAGGTTAGGAAGCAGAGTGAGTGTGTATTTATGAAATCATCACTGTAATTACTTTCATGGGACTGACCAACAAGAACGGGAAAAAGAAGACCGGCGTGGTTTTCTGTTTTCTGATATTCGCTAATCTCAACTTTCTTTGTGAAAAGACCAAAATAACCCCCATAATCTCAACTCTTTTTTATGTGAATAGACCAAAGTAGTTACGTGTTAGGAGATGAATGTTAAAATTCACATAAAACGCCCTTCAAGTTATACTCAACGATCAACTGAACACCTTAATCGAGCCATTTTTCATTTTAACACTCCAACTGGCTATTAAGTAAGTCAAGTAAACAGCCGGGTACATCAGATCATATGCGTGAGTTACACTTGCCAATGAGATGTCAAATGGACTAATAAAAAATGACACGTGTAATTTTGTCATTTTAAAAAAAGAAAAGAAAAAAAATGGACAAAATTTGAATGAATAGATACTTGTTGCTTCTGGGCTTTGGATAATACTAGTATATCATTTGAGGGGGGAAGTGCACGGTTAGCCACTAATAACACATGTATTTACTTTTAAGCCACTGTTTAAAATATCTTTAGTCTTTAGCCACTGCTTTAATAAATTTTAACTGCCCAGACGAAAATACTCTTCTGCTCATGTCCTTAACTTTTGAACTTAACTTCAAGACTTCAGTACTACATGTCCTTGACTTTTGAACTTGTAACTCTAAGTTCAGGACTTCAGGACTACATGTCCTTAACTTTTGAACTTAACTTCAGGACTTCAGGACTACATGTCCTTAACTTTTGAACTTAACTTGAGGACTTCAAGACTACATGTCCTTAACCTTTGAACTTACTTCAGGATTACATGTCCTTAACTTTTGAACTTGTAACTTTAAGTTAAGGACTTCAGGACTACATGTACTTCACTTTTGAACTTAACTTGAGGACTTCAAGAGTACATGTCCTTAACTTTTGAACTTAACTTCAAGACTTCAGGACTACATGTCCTTAACTTTTGAGCTTAACTTCAGGACTTTAGGACTGTATGTCCTTAACTTTTGAACTTGGAACTCTAAGTTCAGGACTTCAGGACTACATGTCCTTAACTTTTGAACTTAAATTCAGGACTTTAGGACTGCATGTCCTTAACTTTTGAACTTGGAACTCTAAGTTCAGGACTTCAGGACTACATGTCCTTTACTTTTGAACTTGTAATTGTAAGTTCAGGACTTCAGGATGTCCTTAACTTTTGAACTTGGAACTAAAACCAAACAAAAATAGGAAAACTATCCCATATAAATAAATAACATGGGTTAAAACAGAGTTCGTTGTGACTTGCGGCCTACTATGTTCTCTCACATTCTTCTACCCAAACAAAAGCCTAAAATAATACCAAATTTCATCTCATGGATTGGGTTCGTGGTGAAGCTGTTGGTCAAGGAAGTTTTGGAAAAGTTAGTTTTGCAATACCCACAATGTAGAGTACTCAAATTCTTCCATTGATGGTAGTAAAGTCATCTTGGGTTTCCCACTCTGCTACTCTCAGCAACGAGAAGAAAAGTGTATTTCCGTTTGGGAGGGAATGGGTAACACTGTCTTTTCATATTAATTTTAATAGACTAGTGGCTACTTTTGCTCAGCATTAAAAATGCTGGAAAAAAAATAATACCACTTTAAAAAGTGGCTACCCCACATAATTTTTACTCATTTGAGTTCTTGTCTCTGAATTCTTTTTCTCCAACAGTCCACAGATCTTTGACTAGCAAAATCTGAAATCTTGAATCCCCAGAAAAGGCCAATTCTTGAAATTTGCCTCTTTAGATTTATGGGTTCACACTAATATATGTGCATTTTCTCTTTTTCTTGTTTTTTCCCGGTTTCATTCTTAGTCCCGGAAATAATAAACTAAAATGGGCTAGCGCAGTTTTCCCGGATTTCCCGATTTTGCCCCTAACAGACCTTTTTTCGGAACTGGAACTAGCGCGAACGCGCTAATGTTCGCGTTAAAGTTCGCGCTAATTCCTTGACATTCTGCTTCCCGCTTCTGGACTAGTGCGAACGCGCTAGACCTCGCACTAGACTTCGCGCTAGTTCAGGCCATTTTTCTTCAATTCTTTGTCTCATCTTTGCGCGCACTCATCTCCGAGGGGTCTTTCTTGCTCCAATGCGACTCCAATCACAATTTTAAGACATCATATAGGCTCACTATCCTGCAATGTGTAAAATTCACAATTAGAGCCTATTTTTCATTATTTAACCATATTATGACATTGAAACATAATCAAGCGAGAGCATAAACAATCGCCAAATCACCTAGACTTAGCCTATTATCAGTGTGATGATATATTTGGTAATTCCATTCTTTCGTAATGGAGGCAGAGGTGATTTAGGATAGAGGAGGCTGTTGAATGGTGGAGGAGAGAATTGGAGGAGAAGGAGGTGTGAAAATTAGGTGGAGTCCATATTATTTTAGGAAAGAAAAAAAAGAAAAAACCTAATTTTAGGTAGGCAACTCGTGTCCTAGAGAGTGCATTTCACGCAATGGGGACTGACATGGTCGGGTGTTTAGTCGATCTTCTTTTGTGAATAAATAAAGTGTCTAGCTGGAAATGGCCTCAGTTGATCGTTGAGGACAACTTAAAGTGGCGCTTTATGTATTTCGCCTACTTACAAGTTATTCTTTTGTTAAAATAATAAAAATACCCTTAAATTTTTTATAAACTTAAAAGTGTTTGACTCAAAAGATACTATATACCTTATAAGTGAGAACAATCAAAGTGAATCAAGGATCAATCATAATCGAAGATAATAAGACCTTGGTATGTGTATTATATTTGTTATAGCTTCCAATAGATTGGATATTCAAGAGAGAGAGAGAGAGAGAGAGAGAGAGAGAGAGAGAGAGAGAGAGAGAGAGAGAGAGAGAGTTTAAAAAGCTCCATCCCTCTTTTGATTGGGTGATTCCCCCTTTTATAGATAGTCTNATTGGGATCCTCCTTTATATAATAGGAAACCCTCCTTAAAATAATAAAATAATACAGAGATTGGTCGCGTCCCTTCGAGAGAGACGACGGAACCGATGATACACTTCACGCCGACATTCTTAGGTCGTGCCTTCACTTTGGTTAGCGTATATTCGTTGGTCGTTCCTACCAACGTGGAGACGTAATGGGCAGAATTACAGTTAGTCCCTCCGTTCGTCGGTGACGCATCGAGGTGCGTCCCCGATGGACGGAACCGCGAACCTTATTCTGGGAGAATTTGACCATGCTTGAAGACGGCTGCATGAATGAGATTGAACGAGTGAACATTTGAGTTTATTGAAATGCTGACGCGCGATTTCTTTCTCAAAGTGACGTCATCACACGCAGGCGTCATCATTACGCGTCTTCCCGGGGAAGCACAAAAGGTGTTCTGATGCTCGGTTTCCCGTGCCCGTTTGAATCCCGCCTCTTCGATTTCAGCGCCACCCAACCCTATAAATAGGGGAACGGTTTAACTTGATCCAACTTTCGATCATTTGCAAGCATTTTCTGACCTTCTAAGAAGGCACTTCCTTTCTTCGAAACCTTACCGTTTCTTAGAAATCACACTTTCCGTTGTGTCATACACCGTTTCCTGAACAGAAATTATGGTAAATCCCCGACGGGATAATAATCCGAAGGCTCTTGATAATACGCCATCCGATGTACCGCCTCCATCTGGCGGTGATGAGGGAGATGGAGAAGAGGAACTCACCCCCTTACCGTGGACAACGTGTTACCGAAGCAACTTCTTGTTAGGAGAGACTTCCAAAAGGATTCCCCCGCGCAACCCTCGGAGAGTTCTGAGTTAACGCAGGATGACTTAGATGAACTTTTCACGTCGTTCGGCATACCTGCTCATGTGGAGATGGTCCCGGCGGGGACGGATTATGCGAACATCCACAGACCAGGATATTGCTCGTTCTATGAATATCCTTTTTTAATTGGTTATAGTCTTCCCATCTTTCCCTTGGCGGAGGAGCTTTGCCGCTTTTACAACATGTGTCCATCCCAACTTACTCCGTACACCTTAAAAGTATGCAGGATAATGTCTACATACGCAGAGCTGGCTAGGTGCGAGGTCTCCGTCCACCACCTTTTGCAGTTGTTCAGCGCCAGTTATCTAAGGGGTACCATGCTGCATTTGAAGAGCCGTGGTTCGAAGGGGCTGGTCATCAAGACCGATGACCGACCCAGCCGCGGTTATTGGCGTAGGTACTTCTTTATTAAAACGGAGCACCTGGTGTCTGACCCTGTCGGGTTCCCAGAGAGGTGGAATTCGAAACGTAAGCGTTTCCATCCGTCGAATTCTTCATCATACGTGACCTCAGCGGTTCTGGTCGCACCATCGTTATGACTTTTTCCTTTTATTTTGCAGCAATGGCTCACGCACCCCGGTTCATCACTGGTATCAAGCAATGGGTAGCCGGTTTGCTGCCTTACGCGGAAGAAACCCGCACATGGTCCGCATTCCTTCAACGCTACGGCCCCGTAGGACCTTCAGGTAATTCTTTGACTTTAGTCGGTTGTTTCCACAAACTTCATCAACTGAACTATTTGTGTCGACAGGTCGGAGCGTTCCCAAGAAGAAGGCGACAGTATCTACCCCCCGCTCGATCGGATATCGGCCCGGATGCTCGGGAGATACTTTGCGCATCTGTCAGGGAGGGTGTTCCCGTAGTTCCTTTACAAGGGGTTACGCCTGTGGAGGCGACTACGAATGAGGCGACACCTTCGACACCATATCCGCAGCCTGCGGATGAGCCTTCCTAAGGCGGGGAGCCTGAGGAGAGAAAAAGGCGGAGGCTTGAAACGGGCAAGGCGGTAGCAACCGAGGATGAGAGGAGTAATGTGCCTCGTCAAACGCCTAGACCCGTCTTCATGGCCGACGCTATTCGTTCGGGGAGGCCGGCCTATCAGGCGAGTGCGGCTGCCGATGCTAGCTCAGTTCGTGCTGCTGAGGTCGGCTCGACATCCGCCGTTGGCGGGGATGCTGAGGGATCGGACCCTGAGATCGCCCAAGAAGATATGGACGGGCTGGCGGAAGGCCTCACGCATGTGGAGATGACGCGGACGGGTCCGATCGCCGAATCGTGTCCGGGGGCTTATAACTTATTGCAACACAGCGAGCAGGCGGCGTTGGAGATGGCTTTGTTATGTGCCGCCCCCGAGTGTGAAATGCTAAGAGCTGTCAGTGATGCGGAGCTATCTCGAAGGGTCACCGGCATGACTTTACAGGTAAACTTCTGTTCTTCCGCGTGTTGTGAGGTTGACTTTGATGTGTACTAACTCATGTTTTCTCCTTAGACCCTTGTTTTGGAGGCGGAGAGGAGGCGTCACGAGCAGAAGAAAGCGACCATTTTCAATAAAATGGTGAAGAAGTATAAGACGTGCCGCTCCAAGCATCAGGCGGCGGTGGACCTTTTCCAACAGGACCCCAAATTTTGGGTGTTCCGGGAAGGTCTTGAACAGAAGGAGATGCAATTGAAGCGCAGGGTGGCCGAGTTGGAGAAGACTGATGAGGAGTTGGTGAAGGCTGTGGCTCGTAATAGTGAGCTGGAATCACTCCTCAAATCGAGGGAAGAGGAGTTGGAGCTTAGTCGTGGGGTGGCGGCAGAGGTTGCCGATTTGCACCGTAGGGTGGCGGCCTTGACTGTCGAACTCAGAGTCAAGGTGGCAGAGGTCGACGCTCTTAGGTGTACTGTCCCACCAAGGCCTAGAGACGTGGCTCAGCCTTCTTTTTCCCCGCTCTTGTCTGACGAGGATGTGCGTCGCGATGCACATGAGATGTGGGTTTATGCGGAGGCCCGACTGGACGTATACAAGAAACTTCTCGTTGCGGGTCGTGCCACTGAGGAGGAGGTTCAGGAGCAGTGGCGTGAGGCTCGTGCCGCTCGGGCAGTCTGCGGATATAGTTCCGACTCCCCTGACCGGGAGGGCTATGCTTCAGAGGACATTAATCGGCTGGATTCCGACTCCTGGTTCAATGAAGCTTACTGCCTCGGTGGTGACGGTCGAGATGGCGAACAGACGGGGGGCGATGGGCATGATGGCGAGGCTCCTTAGAATTTGTATATGTTTTGCTTTTTGTAGAATGTAATGGGGGCCCTTTGCGGGACTGAATGTATATACTTTTTTGTCACAATGTATGAATCATACTGTTGTTGTTGATTCTTTTTGTGTGATTCTTTGTTTTTCGGAACTTCACCTTCGCAGAGCTGGTATCTGTCTGTTTGTAGAAGATTCGTCGCCTCTGGGTAACGCCGAGGTGGTACAGGCGGTCTCGGGGGTGGTCCCCTGGGGCTAACCGCCGTCGTAGATAAGTCGAAACCCGATCTTAGTGAATAAATAAGATGAAATTTTAACCGTTGTTTGAATGTTGTTCGTTGTAATCGAGCTTGACTGACGCTTAATGGCGATGGCTTTTGCCAAGGGGATGTTACTTTGGCTGTCGTCGAAGTGTCATCCGTCGTCGTTAAGCGGGGTCGGCGTTTATTGGTGGTGGCTTTAGCCGATAAGATGTAGCTTCAACTGTCGTTGAAGTGCTATCCGTCGTCGTCGAGTAGGGTCGACGTTTAATGGCGATGGCCTTAGCCAATAGGATGTAACCAACTGTCGTTGGTGTTATCCGTTGTCGTCGAGCGGGGTCGACGTTTAATGTCGATGGCCTTAGCCAATAGGATGTAACTTCAACTGTAGTTGGTGTTATCCGTTGTCGTCGAGCAAGGTCGACGTTTAATGGCGACGGTCTTAGCCAATAGGATGTAACTTCAACTGTCGTTGGTGTCATCCGTTGTCGTCGAGCAAGGTCGACGTTTAATGGTGATGGCCTTGGCTGTTTACACAATGGAGATGGTGGCCTTAGCCGTTTACACAATGGAGATGGTGGCCTTAGCCGTTTACACAATGGAGATGGTGGCCTTAGCCGTTTACACAATGGAGATGGTGGCCTTAGCCATTTACATAATGGAGATGGTGGCCTTAGCCGTTTACATAATGGAGATGGTGGCCTTAGCCGTTTACACAATGGAGATGGTGGCCTTTGCCGTTTACACAATGCAGATTCAACTAGGCTAGTCCCTTTATTATCTCGGCCTGGAGAGCATGTCGAGTGGGTGATATGATAAACTTGTCCTCAGATACCCCCGGGTGTCCCCTCTGCCGCCTTGTTAAAAACCTCCCCGAGAAAACCCAATTGGGACAAAACTCGGGTAAGGGAAAAAGAGTACGACTCGGGAGACGCCTTTTAGAAATGGAAGTACTTGAGGTGGGCGACGTTCTAGTTGTTTTGGAGTGTTTTGCCTTCCATTGTTTCCAACTGGAATGCTCCTTTGCTCGTTACTGCTGTGATTTTATATGGTCCGTCCCAATTGGCGCCCAGTTTCCCTTCGCTCGGGTCTTTTGATGCCAACGTTTTGGCTTTGAGGACGTAATCGCCCACTTTGAGTGGTCTTATTTTGGCTTTTTTGTTGTAATACCTTTCGACCTGTTGTTTTTGGGCCGCCATTCTTATGTGGGCCATGTCCCTTCGTTGTTCGGCCTCGTCGAGGTCTTGAAGTCTATTCATGTCGTTTTCTGCTCCGCTGGTATGTGAATACCTTAGGCTTGGTTCTCCGATTTCGACGGGTATGACCGCGTCGGTTCCGTAGACCAGTGAGTATGGCGTTTCCCCCGTGCTGGATTTGGGGGTGGTCCGATGTGCCCACAGCACTTCCGGTAGTAGTTCGGGCCACAGCCCTTTGGCTTTTTCGAGTTTCTTTTTCAGTATGTTCAGTATCGTTTTGTTGGAAGACTCTACTTGGCCGTTGGCGGCGGGGTGATATGGCGTGGAGAGTATTCGCTTGATGCGCCATTTCTCGAAGAACTCGGTTGTCTTTTTGCCGATGAATTGGGGGCCATTGTCGCAGCTGATTTCCTTGGGGATGCCGAAACGGCATATGACGTTTTTCCATATGAAGGTGATGACTTCCTGTTCGCGTATCTGGGCGTACGCACCTGCTTCCACCCACTAGGAGAAATAGTCAGTTAAAACTAACAGAAATCGTACCTTTCCTCATCCCGCTGGTAGGGGGCCGATTATGTCCATTCCCCACTTGATGAAGGACCAAGGTGAGGTTGCTGAGTGGAGAGGCTCCCCCGATTGATGTATCATGGGGGCATACTTTTGGCACTGTTCGCACCTGCGAACGTACTATGCTGCCTCTTTTTTCATAGTGGGCCAGTAGTAACCGGCTCGGATGATGCAACGGACGAGGGCGCGATTACCTGTATGGGCACCGCAGTGACCCTCGTGCACCTCTTCGAGCACTTGCCTCGTTTGGTGCGGCCCTAGGCACTTAGCGAGTGGTCCGCCAAACGTCCTTTTGTAGAGATCGTGATTTATCAGGCTCTATCGGGCGGCTTGTACGCGGAGCTTCTTGGCTTCTTTTTTATCGAGTGGGAGGGTCCCGTCCTGCAGATAGGAGACAAACTGGTTGCGCCAGTCCCAAGTCAGATTTAAAGAGAATACCTCAGCGTGATCGATGGCTGAATGGAGGAGGGTGACTACACTTTCCCTGTTGATATTTTTGGTAGCTGCGGCCAGTTTCGCTAAGCCGTCTGCTTCGACATTTTGCGCCCTAGGGATCTGCTCAAAGCGGCACTCGTCAAACTCAGGCATCAACTTGTGGATTTCTGATTGGTATTTTTGTAGTCTCTGCTCCTTAATTTGGTAAGTCCCGGTGACGTGGTTTACCACGAGTTGGGAATCGCAATGGAGGATGAGTCGTCGAGCCCCGTATTTGATGGCTAACCTCATTCCTGCAACCACAGCCTCATACTCGGCCTCATTTTTAGTCATCTCGGGGCATCGTATGGACTGACGAATTATTTCGCCCGTGGGGACTCTGAGAACGAGTCCCAGTCCCGATCCCGAGGCATTAGTAGCGCCGTCAGTGTAGAGGGTCCAAAGGTCGGTACTAGGGGAGGCACGAATGGCCTCCAGTTCCGCCTCCGGCAATATCTCTGTACTGAAGTCGGCGACAAAGTCGGCAAGTACCTGCGACTTGATGGCGTTTCTTGGGTGATAGGATATGTCGTGCTCGTTGAGCTCTATGGCCCATCGGGCGAGCCTGCCCGACAGCTCAGGCTTGTGCAGGATGCTTCTCAGAGGGAAGGTCGTTATTACTTTTATGGGGTGGAACTGAAAATAGGGTCTAAGCTTTCGTGAAGCTACGACCAGTGTCAGGGCCAACTTCTCGAGGTGTGGGTACCGTGTTTCGGCATCCACTAGGGTTTTGCTGATATAATAAATAGGAGATTGCGTGCCTTTGTTTTCGCGGACTAAGACTGCGCTGACAGCGACTTCTGACACCGCCAGATATACCAGCAAAGATTCACCTGGGTTCGCTTTGACTAGCAACGATGGCGAAGATAAGTATGCTTTTAATTTTCTCAAGGCCTCGACGCACTCCTCGTTCCACTGCAGCCCGTGATCTTTTCTCAACACGTTGCAAAACTTATGACACCTGTCGGATGATCGTGAGATGAACATGGATAGGGCAGCTATGCGTCCTGTCAGCTTTTGTACCTGCTTTTTGCTGCTCAAAGTTTCAAGTATTGCGTCTATTGCCTTGATTTGGTCCGGGTTGACCTCGATACCTCGTTGTGATACGAGGAAACCCAAAAACTTCCCCGAGGCCACGCCGAAGGCGCATTTTTCCGGGTTCAACTTCATCCCGTATCGTCTTAGTATCTCGAAGATCTTTCATATGGTCGATGTGGTCTTCCTTCTTTGCTGACTTCACTAGCATATCGTCGATGTGAGCACGTGATTTTTGCCCTAGGCAATAATTCCCAAAATTTTAAACAAAACAATTTTTCTAGTATTTTATAAATTTTTGTGAATTTTGTGGCATTCTTTGGTAATTGTTGCATTTTTATTCGTGCATTTTAATGCATATAAAATACAAAAATACGCATTTATATTCAGGTTTCAATTTCATGGTTAGTATTAATTAGGGATTAATTTGTTTTTAGAACGTAATATGGAGAAAATAACAAAAATAGTCCACTTTTGCATTTTTAA
>NC_031997.1:12291426-12293248 GCF_001879085.1 Nicotiana attenuata
AGGGAATACTTTTCAAGTTTCAGCAATCAGGCGCCCACCTGGAGAACAAGGGAATACATTTCAGTTTCAGCAATCAGGCGCCCACCTGAAGAATAAGGGAATACATCTCAAGTTTCAGCAATCAGGCGCCCACCTGGAGAACAAGGGAAGTACAATTTAAATTTTTAGCTTTTAATATTTGATAACACACTGTACCCAGTTACCAAACTGGGGCAGAAATTTTCTTTGTTGTTTATTTTGTTGAAATCAGGCGCCCACCTGGAGAACAAGGGAATACATTTCAAGTTTAGAAGTCAGGCGCCCACCTGGAGAACAAGGGAATACTTTTCAAGTCCCACCTGGAAAACGGACACATGTTTCAAATGGTAATAATCAAGCGTCATTCGGAGGCACGGCAGCAATATCGCCGATCACAATGCAAGACAACAATAGGAATACCATCGGAAGATCACAAGATACAGGTTCAAGGCAGCACAAGAACAAGTTAGAAGACATAGATAGGACTCTCCTGTAATTTGATCATAGCTTAGGCTAGCTTCTTTTATTTTAATACGGTGTAATAAGGAGGTCAGCAAGCAGTAGCAACAGCAACAGCAGAAAATCACAGTTCTTGGTAGCCCTAGCTACCAAACCTTCCCGAACTACACTGACCTGATTCCTGTTTAGCCCAGGATATGTAGGCAACCTCTGAAGCAGGGTGCGGTCAAGTTTTTTCAAAAAATGCTTCACACGGAATATGCAAACGGGCAAAAATCGTTCATTTCTGCTCACTTGTCTTTGCACGAAAACTCTTCGTGTTTCCGGGCAAAGAGGGGCAGCTGTGAGCCCGTGATTTTTGCCCTAGGCAATAATTCCCAAAATTTTAAACAAAACAATTTTTCTAGTATTTTATAAATTTTTGTGAATTTTGTGGCATTCTTTGGTAATTGTTGCATTTTTATTCGTGCATTTTAATGCATATAAAATACAAAAATACGCATTTATATTCAGGTTTCAATTTCATGGTTAGTATTAATTAGGGATTAATTTGTTTTTAGAACGTAATATGGAGAAAATAACAAAAATAGTCCACTTTTGCATTTTTTAATTGTTAATTGTTGAATTGGTCGCGAAATAGGTTTTAAACAATTTTAGGAATTAATTAGCTTAACTTTGAAATATATTAGGTCTTTATAAAATAAAAAATAAATAAATAAATAAATACAAAAATACAAAAATAGATAAAAGAAATAAAAGGGAAAAAGAAAAATTAAAAATGATCTTAATTGGACTGGTCTTTGGGCCAAATTGGCTGAGCCCCAAATGAAATAACCCTGAAAGACCCAAGCCCAACCCTGGTGACCCGGTCCGTCTCCCCTACCCCACAAAACGACGTCGTTCTTTTTTAGCCGATCGGAACCGTTGATTGCTGATCCAACGGACAAGATCGTCCTAGGATGTTTTATATATATATGTCCAAAACCATACCCCTACCCCTCCCTACCCTCATCGTCTCTCAAACCCTAACCATGTAACGCCACCGTCGCCCACCGTAACCCCACCGTCTACCACCGTCCCTCCGCCGTCCGCCGCCGGCCGGAAATCGTCGCCGCCGGCGGCGAAGCTCCGATCAACCCCAAAATTACACCACCGGTTCTCCTCGTTCCCCTCTCTCCAACCCTGCCCTTGGTTTCCCTCGAATCAACGTCGAACTCGTCGAATATCCCGTTAAAGTTTTCCTGTCAAGTCGCCGGTTACGCCAAATGGTCCCCAAACTCACACCACAGAACCCGCCCAAGCCTCCTCTACTCCAACCCCCCATAGCCCACTTGTCTCGAACATG
>NC_031997.1:12293266-12307233 GCF_001879085.1 Nicotiana attenuata
TGAGAGTTGTTGTTACTACTGCTGACTCTATCTTTCTGCTTTCCTTTGCAAATTCCAGGTACACAGTTTTGACCCACTGATGTAGCACCAATTTGGAGTGTAATGAACGATGTTCCAGCTTGTGTTCATTTGAATATCTGAAATATTTATCCTTACTTGTTTGAATTATATTAAACCAGTGATTGTGTAATTAGGACTGTTTTATTTAACGTATAGCAGACTGTTTAATCGGATTGTTTGGACTGTTTTTGGATTTCAGCAGGATGAAATGTCGATTGCTACAGTTTTCATGCTTAATTAGGTAGTAGGTGTAATACGTGCATACATAATTGTAATCATAGAGAAATTTGTTAGTTTAGATGTTGAATTTAAATTCAAGTTTTTTAGCATGTTGATTCATAACTGAGAAAATTATAGTCCAGTGAACTAGGATTCTGAATTTGACATTAAGCGTTTCAATTTTGCCTTTCAAAAAATTCGAATTGTGTATGTATTCTTTTGGTGGTTTTGAGCGTCAACGGGCAGAATGTAGGTGTTAACCAAATGATTGAAAATGGCTATGACACGGTGCTCTGCTGGGTTTAAATTTCAGATCCTGTTTCAATTTAAGCTTTGTTTCTGGGCTCAAATGCAAGGCCCAGACAGTTATTGTCCAGCTTCATAGCTGAAACTTGCGTGTAATACACCCTGGGCCTGGTCCTTTCAATAGCAGGCCCAAGTCTGGGCCTGGTCCTTTCAATAGCAGGCCCAAGTTGTACGATCAATGGGATGTTGCAGAATATATATTCAGGCTCATCAAGTCTCTTTACTAACAATGTTAGTTAATTGATCATGCCTTTGTAGAGACAATTTTGGTCAGGAGAGAATAGTTTACTTTAGGACTGGCCTTTAAATAATAAATGAGATGAGCCTCGCCAAATAAACAAACAAATTGCGGGGCCCTCAATAAATGCTATAAAATACTTAGAATTCGGGTGAACCGCTTAGCGAATTTCACGGTTTTCCCCAAAGATAATACCTCATTAGTCACTCTAGGCCGTTTTAATAAACTTACCTTCGCAGTTACGGATGCACATTTATGTGACCCAAATCCAAATCTCAACGGAGTCGAAGTGTGTTGACAATCACGGGTGCACTGGTGCGACGTGGTTCGAGACGCACTTTCACGTCGTTGCAATTCTTATAAAAAATAACAATAAAAGCGGTTTACTAATAAAGGGCGCATGAGCTAGAACACGTTTTGAAATCAGATAAAATCAAATACAACAGTTGAGCGACCGTGCTAGAACCACGGAACCCGGGAATGTCTAACACCTTCTCCCGGGTTAACAGAATTCCTTACTTGGATTTCTGGTTCGCGGACTGCTAACAGAGTCATAATTTTCGCGGTTCGGGATTCAACTGGTGACTTGGGACACCCTTAATCTCCCAAGTGGCGACTCTGAAATCTTAATAATAAATCCCGTTCCGATTGTCACTTCAAGTTGGAAATAACTCCCTTTATTATACCCTCTTCCGCGGGTGTAGTGCGAAAAAGGAGGTGTGACAGCTCTGGCGACTCTGCTGGGGATGCAAACCCAGAACTTCGGTTCAGGGTTTAAGAATTCGAGCTGAGAATAATTGTTATGTTTGGCTTTATCTGATTTTCCTACATGTTTCCTGCTAAATTTGCTAAATGCTTTACTGCTTCGATATTATCTTAACTGTATATAAACTGTGCCGAAACCCTTCTCTTCTCACCTTCGGGGATGTGCTTACTGGTTGAGACTCCCTATTCTGTTAGTGTCATACCTTGAAATAAGAAAGAGGCCGGACAAGTTACTAAGCCGGACGATCCCGCGGGTCCCCGGTACGTAGCCCCCTCCTCGACTCGAGTTGTCCGCTCGGGTACACAGTCTAGAACACATACCCAGGTTTTGAACCTAGAAGAACTTGACTTCATGCCAGATCCCTAGTAGGAACGCTTATCTGCATCACGTGCATTTTGACTTAGGGGACTCAACACAGGGGTTGGGTCCGTCTAGGACAGGTGTACCCGGACTAATGGACCATCCTAATGCATCCTACTTGTGCATTTATCTGTTTTGGACTCGCATGCCGACCGGCTTTGTATCTGGGCAATATTGAAAAAAAAAAGAGAAAAAGCGAAGTAGCAGTGGGGAGAATTAATTACCTATACCAGGAAAAAAAACCGATGGCCAAGTAGTGCCGAAATGCTACCGGATTTTTGAGAAAATGAAAGAAAAAGAAGAAAAGTAGCTTGTTTTGTTTGCCAGTGGAAAAGAAAACAAAAAGAGTTTTATTTTCAAATTAGTTCGTTTTATTTGCCACTAAAAAAGAATGTACAAAAAGAATCTTGCTTTCAGAAAAGTGAATTTGCCAACAAAAACCAAAAAGAAAACAAAAAAAGAAAAAAAGTTTTATTTTCAAATTAGGGGGCGTTTTCAAGAATAGTTAGATTTATTTGACCGAACTACGCTGGTTTGATTCTCACCGGATGTGAGATACGTAGGCAACCCTCATCGGGTACAACCTCCCCTTTTCAAAAATACCAAAATTCTAATTTTGTCACAAAATAAGTCGGGTGATGCCATTCTTGTTTAAAATAAGCCGAATGTCCCCAAAAAGGGCGCCGGAAGGCTGTTTTTGCAAGAACAGCCACCCTGAGTCAGTTTCAGCGGTTAGCAGGCACAGCCTTAAAATCTTCTCCCCAAAGTGCTGGAAGGCCGTAACTGCAAAACGGGCCGTTTGTTTTAAAATTGGAAATTTGAACAAAAATAGTGTCATTTGCTTTTCTTTTTAGGTCAAATAAGTGGTTAAATCACCTTAATAAATGTGCAGGATGAGCACGACTCAAAATAAACCTCTTTCAATCATACATAAAATCCCTTTAGAGTTGCGTCTGTGATGGAACGACTTAGGAGGAGACGGGCAAGTTGCAGTCAAGAAACATTTGAAAGGACTTACTGGTTTGCTAGATATTGTGCCTCGGGGAGATATTATCAGAGCATTGGTCACGTGTTGGGACCCAGCACATAACGTGTTCCATTTTTCGGACTTTGAGCTTACCCCGACATTAGAGGAAATAGCTGGCTTCATTGGGAAAGATGAGGTTCCGTTGAGGCACAAATACTTGATTGCTCCCAGAGTTGTAGCTGTACACAAATTTCTAGACTCTTTGAAGATAGTCAGAACCGTCCACAACACAGACCTGGCAAATGGTTTTTGTACTCTAAGCTTCATATATCATCGCTATGGTCATATTGGGGGGTTCAACAACCCAGAAAGTAAGATATGTAGCAAAGGAAACCGCCAGAAGTGGGAAGAGCATCGATGTTTCGCCTTTATGGTGGCTTTCTTGGGGCTTTTAGTATTTCCGAGGAAGGATGGGAACATCGATATAAAAATAGCCGGGGTCGTCAGCACGTTAATTACCCAGGCCAAAAGTACACTTGCACCTATGATATTGGCCGACATCTTCCGTGCTCTTACAACTTGCAAAGCCGGGGAAACTTGCTTCGAGGNAGAGAGAGAGAGAGAGAGAGAGAGAGAGAGAGAGAGGGAGAGCTTGTTCAATAAAAAAAATACCCTCCCTTCTACAACGTTGGGATCCTCCTTTATATAATAGGAAACCCTCTTTAAAATAATAAAATAATACAGAGATTGGACGCGTCCCTTCGAGAGAGACGACGGAACCGATGATACACTTCATGCCGACATTCTTAGGTCGTGCCTTCACTTCGGTTAGCGTATATTCGTTGGTCGTTCCTACCAACGTGGAGACGTAATGGGCAGAATTTGACCCTATACAAAAAGTATCTTTGTCAAGAAAAGAAGAAATAATGAAATATAGAAAGAGATTAAGTTAAAAATTTATTTTTGGAATGGTCAAACATTTGGCTGATTTTGGTGTGCTTGTAACATTTAAATGTTTGTCAATTGCATAGATAAGTTAAAATTTAAACGTTCAACTCAAGTGCTTATTGATAGCTGAAAGCAAAAGAAAAAAGGAATGAAAATACAATTAAAGAAAGATGAATGTAGCTGAAATGTATTTGACAAGATAGCAAGCACATAGTACAAGTTGTGGAGTGGGTTAATTGGTCTTTATGGCGGAGTGGGTTAATTGGGCCTTTTGGCCTTTTGGATGGCCCAATTTCAGGGTGATTTTTAAAAATAGCCAGATTTACAACTGGTCGTTTAAAAATAGCCCAATTTCAAAAATAATCGAAATTTAGCTACTTTTTAAGTAAAGATAAATCTGAGCGAAAACACTGTTCAAAACCCGGAAAATACTCCAGTATATTATGCTGGAGTTCCAGCATAAGTATACTTGAACTCCAGCATATTATACTGGAGTTCCAGGATAGTATGCTGGAACTCCAGCATAATATGATGGAGTTCCAGCGTAAATACACTAGAACTCCAGCATAATATACTGGAATTCCAGCAAGTATAATGGTCCAGTATAATATACTGGAGTTTGGAGCACCAGTGCTCCAGTCTCCAGTATATTATACTGGAGCCAGCAAAGTATACCGGTCCAGCATAATATGCTGGAGTTCATACACAAGTGCACCGAACTCCAGTATATTATGCTGGATCGGTCACTATTGCAGCAAAACAACGGTGGCTATTTTTCATTGACTTGGTAAACGCTGGCTATTTTTGATTGACCAGTCCGAAAACTGGCTATACCGTGAAATTTTGGCCCAATTTCAGGCTGCAGCTTAGCCCATTCCCTTTTCCCTTTGTATTTTTTTTTTTTTTTGGGCTTATGATAGGATCATTTTGTTTTTGTAAAATGAAGATACAAAATGATTAAAGAACTCAAATTCAATGGTAAAAGTATATAAACTATTAAAATAATTCACCAGTTGACAAAATTTAATGTTATAATATGAGAATAGGACTATATTTTAGTTTTGTGAAAAATATAATGTGGAGAAGTGACTAAAATAAGAATATAATTAATTACGAGTTCTTGTTTGGAAAAGTAGGAAGTAATACTAAATGATTTGAATGGAAATAATAATATAGTAAAAGGAAGATTAATATATGCCTTCAATATTCGATTTGAAGTAAAAATGTTGATATATTGAGAAAAACTTTTAAAAAAAGAAAATTAATCTCATAAGCAACCAAAAAGAAATAGCTTTAAAATTTTAATACCTTGAGTTTTTGGACATAGTATTGAGCTGAACATCTTATAATGAAAGATATGGAATTTAGTTAAGTCCATGGAATTTTAGTTATTGCGAAAAGGAATGAACATAAAGCTATCACAAGTACCAATCATCATCTAAGTTTTGGATCGTGACACAATGAAAAATATATATAGGCCAAAGATTTGTGACAAAATTTGATGTGTTTGAATATGTTAGTCGTTTGTGGTCCTTCACTTGGTGACAGCATAGTGAGAAAAGAACCATGAGGTCTCGGGTTCAAATTTCTTACGTAGATCATAAAATACTAATCAATTTATTTTTATTTGCTAAGACTTTAGCGGACAAAGTTATCATCTACACACACATATATATAATATTCGTTAAAATTAATCCAAATGTGAACAAGTTAGTTCGAACACCATCAATAAAAAAAATTGGCGATGATGTGAAGTTCTTCATGCATGTTCAAGTTGCCGCGACAATGAGGCAAGAAATCGTAGGTGCAATGACAAATAACCATTGACTAAAAGTCTAAAACAAACTAATGGGAGTTATAGCTAAATAAACTCGGGTTTGAGCATTGGCAATGAGATATTATGGCATGAAATGCTTTTCTCTTTAATATGCCTTTCGTGTGGCGAGGATAGCGGACATCAGGTGGTAAATAAAAATAAATAGAAAGAATGCAAGGCCACAACAATTATTATTTGGTGATGTATTGTGCATTTGTTCAGCAAGACGAATGAATGGTTATTATTGTTTTTATTATTTTTTTATATTTTGAAAAAGACAAGTCGATGGAAAACAACTACGAAAAATAAAAAGAACACAATCCACTTTAAATTTCTTTATTTTTTCCCTTTCTTTTTTCCTTTTGCTTTGCTACTTTGAGATAATATTTTAATTCTACGCAATCAAGATGAGTGTTAAGGTAGACTTGTGTCTAAAATAAACTCTAATCCCCTGGAATCCTCTTTAATGTTCTCTTTGATTGTGTTAATTTTTATATTTTCTTTCGCACGCAAAAATGGAAATATAAAAAAGAAAAATAATGAAAGTAATTTGGACCTCAATAATTAGACAATTCTATAACATGTCCAAAAAGAGAAAAATAAGAAACCACATATCGGGGGCGGGGTGGGGGAACCACATGTCCAAATAAAATAGGTTCGAAATTTCTATTTTAGAACGGAAACGGCTAAATATGCCTTTGTCTATCATAAAAGATTTAAAGTATCATCGTTATACTTTGATCTATATATATTCCTCATTCTACTATTGATTAATATGCCCCTTTTTTCGTTAAGTTTGTCCAAAAATCACATCTAATCCACGTGAACACTACATTTTGAGTGTGGTAATCCCACATGGCTGCACCCTCAGCGCTCCTAATCTTTTACCCTCCTATGTAGTTTTGCACCACTAAATCCCTCCCCCCCCCCCCCCCCCCACCCTCTCCCCCCCCCCACCTATTCTTATGTTAATTGCTACCATGGAAAAATATTGTATTTCAAATTTTAGTCTTTAATATGGATGGGTTGTTGAGGTGCAGCCAGTGGATCCACCTCATAAAATATCAAGTGCTACCGCAAGTGGGGTTGGATGTCCACCTTGAAAAACTTAACAGAAGAAGGATATATGAACCAATATGAGGGTTTATATTTGAACTAATAGTATTACGCGAGGGGTATATTGGACCCAAAGTATAACGAGATGGTTATTTAACTTTCGTTTCTCTTCATATAACAACAAGGGTATAAATTTTGGCCCTTTAGGCTGTTTTAGGAATAAAAAAATTGATGGAGAGATTTACTCGATATTTATGCTCGTGGAAGATAACAGATACCCTGTGAAATTTCGAGGCGCACGTAAACTAACTTGAACAAAAATAATATTAACATGATTGCATCAATCATTTATAGACACAGGGTTACGTTGCTCCTAAGGATCTTATACATTAAGGAACTACTAGAATAGGTTCCTAACCCACACGTTATTAATTTTAGATTTCTTTTTTTATTTAAAAGGAAAAAAGTAAAAAAGTCGTGAGAGAAAAAGAAAAGGGACAAAGCAGAAGCAATATGGAAACAAAACGCCAAATTTTGGAAGAGTTTGTTTACAAGGGAACAATTAATTTGTATTTGCTTCAATAATTTTGTTTTCTCTTTATGCCAGTAAATGTCCAATTTTGCAATCATAACATCAACGGTTTTAAATCTAATTCTTTATTTAAAAGTTTAAGTTATTAAAAAAAACGCGTACATTTTTATTTATTTAATTATATTTTTAACATGTCTACTGGAATAGTATGTTTTATATATAGCCAAATACATGAAAATTCTTTTTGTTAGTAAGTAAGAGTGATCGGACTTGAATTCAACCTCTGTATGCACTAATACTATATTGAATGTGTGACCGTATTATCTAAAAAATTAGAATCTAATAAGGTCATTACCAAAAAGTGCTGAAACTATACTATTCAAGTGACATGCATCGATTGTAATAAAACATATTTTAGTACTCTAATACAATTTAAAGATTTAAACCATATGAGAAATGACATGTCACTTATTCGAAAAGCTCGAATGCAGAACAAAAATAGAAAAAAAATGTGATAAATAAGTTAATTAAGTTAGATTTACGAACATTTAATTTTCTCTATTTTCGCTCGTTCATTCAACCTAATCACCACACGAAATACATTTGTTAAAATATATAGTAGTTGTTTCTTTCTTCCAAATATTATGCTTAAAATGTGTTTACCCTAAAAACAGATAACAATTGAATTTATACGTGATTTTTGTTAGGATCGAAAAAAATCAGGTGTCATGTGGAAGCTAGTAAAGCAAACCTTCAACGATGATTAATTAGACAACAAAAGTGAAATCTACCAAAAGAGACACAAACATTTAACGTGGTTCGTCAACTGACCTACATCCACGGCGGAGATGAGCAATCCACTATAATAAAAAGAGAATACAAAATATCGAGAGAACAACCTCACGAAGCGGCAAACACAAGTGACACAGTAACACTTGTCCCGTAAAGTTCTCCCCCTAAACATGACTCTCAAACCCCATATGGCAACATTGTGGATGCTATTGAATGAGAAGGACGGATCTTCAATTTATAAAACTCCAAACCTTTTTCTACAAGAAAAGAGAGTAGCCAAATATGGAAGAATTATATTTTCCTTCTAGAAAAAGAAAAACTCAATTATGGTAAATATGTTGTCCTTTCCTTCATGAGATAGGAAAACCAAATATGGTAAGAAAATAAGGACAAACATCTAACAATTCTCTCCCTTGGCCTGAATTTTCTGACAAAATAAACTTGATCCACATTCTTCACATAGCCTTCAACAAGTCGCATCTCCAAATCTCCACCACAAAGTTTGTCTCAACGTGCGTAGCACACAGGTCAAATTTCTCAGACAAAAATCACGATAATCGTCAAATATGTTGCGGCTAGAATTGAACCCGCCAAGATGAACTTGTCTTGAACCTCGCTCTGATACCACTTGTTAGGACCGAAAAAATCAGGTGTCATGCGGAAGCTAGCAAAGCAAACCTTGAACGATGATAAATCATACAACAAAGAGAAATATACCAAAAGAGACACAAACATTTAACGTGGTTCGGTCAATTGACCTACATCCACGACGGAGATGAGCAATCCACTATATAAAAAGAGAGTACAAAATATCGAGAGAACAACCTCACGAAGAGGCAAACACAAGTGACACACTAACACTTGTCCCGTAAAGTTCTCCCCCTAAACACGACTCTCAAACCCCATATAGCTACATTGTGGATGCTATTGAATGAGAAGGACGGATCTTCAATTTATAAAACTCCAAACCTTTTTCTACAAGAAAAGAGAGTAGCCAAATATGGAAGAATTATATTTTCCTTCTAGGAAAAGAAAAACTCAATTATGGTAAATATGTTGTCCTTTCCTTCATGAGATAGGAAAACCAAATATGGTAAGAAAATAAGGACAAACAGCTAACAGTTTTAAGGACACGTGATTTTACTTGGCACAAACTGAGAAAATATGTAAATTGATATTGAAATTAACTACAAATATAAATAAAAGCAAACCGAAATAAACGTATAGTTTTGGCTCTCGAACTAGGTTGCCCTCGAACCAAACGAATATTCTACCGAAGAATATGCACAAAGCAACACAATATTGAAAGCTTAGAAAGGTAGTATATTGCTTTGTTTAGCGTGAATTTGATACCTTTTACAAATGATCAGAACCCCTTTATATAGTAGGGGAGTCATACCTTTGATACAATTCTAAATACAGTAAGAAATCTCATGATTAACTAATTAATCGGCCTCTTCTTGATACGTGCCGAAATTTTTGCCGTGATCCTCGCCCGATTGCGGATATTTTGGCTTTCCGTTATTTGGCTCGGTAAGCTTCCCTTGATCTTGCTCGATCTCTATCCTGCCTGGTTTCAATCTTGACCGCCGACCTCGATCTTGATCGGTCTCTGGGTCTCGAGCTCGACAACCTAACTTTATACCGTGGTCCGATATAACATAGGGTCGAACCTTGGCCTGCATTGTTTTAAGATAAACCCGATTTTGACCGTATATAAAATGGAATTTCTCCAACCATTTGAAGCCCTTGAAAAGAAAAAGGGTATAGTCTGGCACAATATCAATTAGAAGTACCAGTGAAAAATCAGATATGTAATCACTTCTAACTTCTACCCAACAAATGGAATTAAAGTCACACTTGCTAATGAAAAGAGACCAATTAATAATTGCCTCTATGCCTTAGGAAACTTACCTAATTTATCTTTGTGAAATTTGTACAACTTGTGTTTTTAGGTACAAGGAGGACAGTTAATTAAATATATAGGAAGAAACAAATATTTTACACTGGCTTTTACTTTTTTACTTCCTAAAATGTAAAACTTATAATAGTAACCTAATTAGTGGATTCTGGAAGGAAAAAGAACGATTACTTTTCCCAATTTAATGTGATTTTGTTAAGAAATGTAGCTCAAAGTAATAATATAAAACAAGAAGATAAGTAGAATAAGAGAAGAGGAGATAACTTTCTTATTTCATCAAGTGTTCAAGTGTGTATAATGTGGTGCCAAAACCCTCTATTTATAGGATTACATAGAGGCATACAAAAGAATGCCACAAACATGACATTAAACATTTGAGATCATGGAGGAAGATCATGGGGAGGTTATGGAGGTGTGGGAGTTACAACTATAATGGTGAGAAGTAGTGGGAGTTATATACATAATGGAGAAGAGTAGTGGGAGTAACTTCTTTAGGAGTTTTAGACATCCACTACAAAATATAATATTTCATAACACTCCCCATTGGATGTCTATAGATAATGTGCCTCGTTAAAACCTTACTAAGAAAAAACCCCGTGGGAAAAAATCTTAGTGAAGGAAAAAGAGTACCCATATCTTGTAATACGCATTATTTGCTGCCTCATTAAAAACCTTGCCAGAAAAACACAGTGGGATAAAATTTTAGCTAAGGGAAAAAGAGTACAACGCGTATTTGCCTCCCCCTGATGAAAACATCACTTTATTCTTCGGAGATAACGAATTCCAAGCTTGTATAACAACTTCTCTAATATTGAGATCCGCAATGCATGTGAAGAAGTTTGTCAAATTATCACTTAAATAAATTTGTTGCAAAACTTTGGTGAATGTCCTTTATTTTGTCTCCTTCGATGGTCCTTCTTTCAATTGAGTTATGCATGCAGTATAATCTTCAATGTAATTGGAACCTTGTTGAATATCACAATATGGCATTACCCTCATATACAAATAGATTATTTCAAGAACGAATTTCAGAAAATGCCTGCATTTCCATAACCAACAAAACCTTGACAATAATTGTTAGAATAAACAAATCTATATCAAAGATTCCCTTTGCAATATAACACTAATCGTATTTCGATATCTCCATATAGCCTTTATACTTTCAGCTGTTGGAATTATCCGTCCAACTTCATATTTTTCAGATGAAGTCAATTTTCATTGCATAGTTTTCATTTGGCCAATCATTTATCTGTCCAAATTCCATGACAGATTTGAGTTCGAGATCCTCGTCAATTAATAGTATTGAGCACCACATTATATCAACAACATTGTCGGCGATCATTTTACGTCGGTTCCATCATCAGTCAATAAAGACATAACTTATCGAGATCTCATTATTTTCAGGTACCTGAGCCTCTCCCATGAGGTCTTATAAAATGTTATGTCATGGTGCTCTTATAAAGCACTCGCCTCCTTATTATGACCATCTTGAACATTTGCTCCCTCCTTCTTCAAGGAGTTTTATCTTTGGAACCGATTTGTCTATTATGCTTCATGCGTGCCATAAACTCTATCCATCATGGAAGTTATTCTATTTGGAGCATTAGCAGCTGCAATATGACATTTAACTTTGGGTCAGCAATGTGCCTGGAAATATTTTAGAAATGAATTTTCACTTGAACTTCAAGTTCACATTTTCTTGTACGAGGATCTAGATGTATTCATAATAATTCATTTCACGTATCACTTTTTCAGCTGCACATTTGAGCAAACAACCTTGCAAAAATCAAAGTGCAAGTTGATAACAAACGCACATGTGACCATACAATAGATGCATCTATTAAAATCATATAATAGTAAACGGTCCACATGACAGGTGACTGGGTCCATATATATATATATATATATATATATTCACCTTTTATTCGTTCCAGAAATCAAGGGATTCAGTCCCAACCTTAACTGGTATATCATGAGAATAAGCAGCACAAGAGAATTCTTGAAGAGTCTTCTATTTCTTCAATATATGCCAATGTGAATTCTCAATTAATTTTCGCATCAATAAACCGGGATGGCCGACCGGTCATGCCAACTGATATTTATTTCAGTAAACATCTAATTTACTATGGCATGTGATTCTATCACCATGCTTATACTTCTGTAGTACAAACAGAATAAAAGTTCGGTAACCTTTTAGATTTACCCAGTATGATTGTAATAATATGAAGATGTTCAATCTTCCTTTCATTTATAGTCTCAATATGCCAACCACTTTGGGTAACACATTTGAAACTCAAAAAGTTTCTTTTGAGACTTACTACCACCAATGCCATGAATAATTTTATTTATTCGGGTATTAACAAATTCGCTCTTCTGGAGCTCTCAATAATTTTGCACTACAAGATCTTTTATAACACATCCAAGTGGTAAATTTTTTCTCCACGAAGAAAATTATCTTATCATAATAATTGTCATGGTCAAAATCATCATAAGCAAAATCTTTTCTTGCTTAAGTTTTGCCTTTAATAACTTTTTATAAGGCATGGCAAAATATTTTCGGTGTACCACATGTACACGACCAATGACATATTTGTGTAACCACATAGTAATGTTCATGATCTTTCTTTCTCTCAAACCTCCCGTAGAGGTGAGTTGTAGTATTTATTCAACCATGCATAAATACATTCTTGTGCATAATTTGTATCACATATATATTTTCACACTCACTTCAGGAATGAGTCTGCATTTACAATGCCTATCACAAGTCGCATTCTTTCAAAAAAATGGACTATAATCGTCTGAACGTGCCTTATATTTACACACCAAATTGATACACATTTGCTTCACCTTTGAAGGATTATTTTGAGAACCCTTATTGTTCTCCTTTTTATAATTATCATAATGATGACTATTATTATTTTGGTCTTTGGCACGCCCACGTTCATTAGTCAACCACTTGCCTTCATTTAGATTTATTATGCATCGCTTTCACATTCACTTCAAGAATGGAGCAAATCAAGTGGGACAAGCTTCATGCTTTTTCATGAAAAATACATTATTTTTTATTAGTCATCATTATATCATCAATATGGTGCATTGGGACTCAAACCCACTGCCTTACCTATATAAAAGCATGTTAGTTTATCATGAATTGGGACTCAAACCCAACTCTTATCAGTTATCATCATGGTGCATCAGGCCTTAAACCCGATGTCTTATCCTTATAGTGCGCTGGGACTCGAACCCATCGTCTTACCCTCATTCAATGGCAAATAGCCCAACATACTGGGGCTCACCCTTAAGCCTTTAAAACTATTACCTCTCCGTGATTATATCCATAAGTAAACCAAGTTTCAATAATTCATATGCATATGATAATAACCCGCGGCAATTATCGATTTCCAATAGTGATTCATATGAATCAAATAATACGAGATCTCATGCATAAGAGACCAATCAAACAAAATGCTCCAATAGATAATAGCACCAAAATGATTAAACAGAAACTTGCAACTTCTAAGATTCTCATTTTTTTCTGGTTTAAGGGAAAATCAGAAATTGAAAATCATTCATACTTCAAGTGCAACCATAAAAATAAGAGCGTAATCATTATATATATGAGGGTGGAGCTAGTATTGACGTTGATATATGTTATTCACACTACTAATTCTATATCAACCAACTTGTGTTCATGGTGTAAATTACTAAACCAGTGCCACCTATCAGCTTCAACAAATATAAACTCATGCATGCCAAAATTCTCGTGTATGCATAAGTAGTGTAAGTATATAAACAGGTACCTTATTCTTTTGTTAATTGAAATAAGGAACCGGAAAGGTATGGCTTTATTTGCTACATCTCTGATCGTACTATGGATAATATTTCAAGTAAGTTGCATCGTGTAATTTCTACTCCATCTTGTGGTATGGAATTCGCTAGCATTTTGTGATGACCCAGAGGTCATCACTTGTTTTTAAAATGAATGC
>NC_031997.1:12308778-12310648 GCF_001879085.1 Nicotiana attenuata
AATATATATATATATATATATATATATATATATATATATATATATATATATATCAAAATTTATGCCAAATCAAATTGGTTTATCACGATTAAGTACTGATAAATTGAAGCAAAATTACATACTTATTAACTATAATTATTGATAAAAGTTTATCTAAAATATACTATATTACATATTTCATCGATTTAACGTGAACATTATGAGTACGTAAAATGTTCTTATCGATTTGAAGATGTCAATTACATGACATGGTAACAGGAATTTGGACACTAATCAACTCTCTTACCATTAGTCCTACTACTACAAAATCAAACCATAGAATTGGAAATATTAGGTCTTTAAATTTTACAAAATCAAACATAAGTAATTCGTCAACCTTTGATTACGAATTATTCAGTTATTTGACCGTAAAAACTAAGGGACCCGCAAAGCTGAAATTTTTCTATACCATCTAGATGTTTATTGTCCTTTTAATGTACCACTTTTATTTTATTTTGTTTTATTTTAAAAATTTTGTCAAAAAGTACTTTAAAAGGATATTCCGAAGAAAAAGAAAAAAGGTTGTTTCGGATTATTTTTTTTAAATGCTTTTTACGACCATTTGTATCTATTTTTGGGAATACCTGGTGGCTATTAAATTTAGTTTTAATATCAAAACTATGTTTTGCAAGAGTGTGACAATTTGAGAAAAAAGTTGAGTGTTATATATTTCTTAAACATTTACGATACTTTTTAATCCTAAAATTACATTTAGATACTTTTTTAGTTCCTGAAAATATTTTAATTTGATCTGCACACAACAAAATTCGTTTTAAAAAGGCAGAATAGCCTGGTAGGCACTTGTACTTGTTTGTGTTTGTCGTCCCAGTCCCCGTACTCAACGAAGTTTCATCCAGGCACTTATAGTTATTCAAAGTCAGTGTTTTAAACCCCTCTCGTCTCGCGTGTTCTTCAAATCCCTGACATGGATGACACATCAGTGTCCACGTCAGATTTTTTGTAACACATCATTATTATATTATTTTTATATTTTTAATTTTTCTTTCTCTTTCCACCTTCCCCTCCACCACTTTCTTCCTCCCTCATATCTTTATTCTCCCCCATTCCCTGCACCTTTACCAAAACCTTCGAAACAACACAGAAGTAACAATTTTACAATACATATAATTAAGATCTCATTTATTCTGCAATTAACCACAGATCTTAAAAATCGTGTAACCATCAACACCTACGGTCAGTCTCCGATCAATCTTCACCGAGAAAGCTTCTTCACAGCCTACACTTCATCGTAGCACCACCAATCAACCAACAAAAAGAACTTGCTATCAAAAACCAACCAAACGGCCATCATCACCAAACATACCCTCAACCAAACTCAAACTCCTACTAAAAGACAAACATACCCTCCACTATTTCTAACTCAAACCAAACGACCATCATCACCCAAAACTTTTTAAAATTTTGCTACCAGAAAATTTAACGGAAACAAGTGTCGCCAGCAATCTTCTTCCACTATTTTTATTTTTTTCTTTGCAAAGGATCATCTTCAAAAGTTGGGAATAAGAATGTGGAAAAGAAATTTCTCCAAATATTACTGCCAATTTGGCGGTGTTTCAGATCTGTGGTGGTGAGGAATGTTACTAGTGGATAAAGAGGTGCTGGAGGAGGGCTATGTAGTAGTGTGTTTTGGTATAAAATGGAGGAAGGGAAGAAGCAAGAAGGAAGAAGGAGAGAGAAAAATGGGTGGAAGGGGCAGAACGCAGAGGAGGATGACCTTTCTTTCTTTTTTAATTTATGTTGTTGTATTTTCTTTTTCGTTTTTTTCTTTTTAATCTATTTTGGTTTAAATTCCTTATATTCTACGTCTCCT
>NC_031997.1:12310748-12311489 GCF_001879085.1 Nicotiana attenuata
CACTTGTACCCAAATGTTCATCCAACCCTGCCCTAAACCTACATTACAAGCTAAAAAAATGTCCTTATGGGATCTCCAACCGAACACTCTTGAATAAGCGTTGAATTAAAATAAGGGCAAGCTTATGGTATGAAATGTTGTAGCACTTGAAGTTCTTTTTGAGAGTGAGTGTATTTGTAAAATGTCCCTTTTTGTTGTCCTTGTAAATATTGTGATTTTGGGACCTTCTTTCTAGTGAGGGTACATGAACTGTGGAGTTAAACAAAAGTTAGGCTTTTGAGTCAAATGCAATTGCGTTCACTTGAGGGTAACATTTTGTCGCAATGTCTGAGGCTCAGGGTTCACAAGTTGACTAGTTTTCCATGTATATATTATCAGTTCAGGAAGGGTAAAACAATTGTAAATGCATGCTTGAAGTACTAGCAATGAACACCACCCGTAGTCATTATCGTTTCATATTTTGTAAATAAAGTCTAGAATAGGCTAAGTCTGTTTTAGTTGCTTGAGGACAAGCAAGAGTTTAAGTTGGGGGTGTTGATGTGCCAGAGAATTTCGGCACATTTCAATACTAATTGCTTAGATTTTAGCTTGTTTTAATGCAATTATCTCCGTTACTTATGTAGTTTTGTTGTTTCTACAGTGCATAAAGACTGAGGATCCAAGAACATGGAAATGGAAGGAAAAAGAACAAGAAAAAGAAGCAAAAATATAAGCAAGAAAAGCTGGTCTGCAACTCACTAT
>NC_031997.1:12313828-12435714 GCF_001879085.1 Nicotiana attenuata
AACGTCACAACAAAGTACTTCATCTGGTCTACTATGCAAGTAAAACACTCAATGGGGCACAAATGAATTACACTGTCACTGAGCAAGAGCTTCTTGCCATTGTGTATGCCTTTGAGAAGTTCCGAGCCTATTTATTGGGATCCAAGGTGGTGGTGTACACAGATCATGCGGCTCTCCGCTATCTCATGGCAAAGAAGGATGCAAAGCCTCGGTTAATTCGATGGGTCTTGTTGTTGCAAGAATTTGACTTTGAAGTCAAGGATCGCAAGGGAACTCAAAATCAAGTAGCAGATCATTTGTCAAGACTTGAGGAGGCAGGGAGGCCAAAGGAAGAGCTTGAAATTAATGATGCATTCCCGGATGAACATATCTTGGCACTATTTAACACTTTTGCTCCATGGTATGCCGACATTGCTAACTATTTGGTGAGTGATCTTATTCCGGAGGGGTTGGAGTCTTATCAAAAGAAGAAGTTCTTGAGAGATTGTCGGCAATATTATTGGGAAGAGCCATACTTGTTCCGTGTTTGTGCCGACAACATCATCCGAAGGTGTGTTCCAGAAGAAGAGATTATGCCGATTCTCAAGGCATGCCATGACTCACCGGTTGGGGGACATCATGGGGGAAATCGGACGGCAGCTAAGGTTCTTGAATGTGGTTACTACTGGCCTTTTATCTATCATGACGCCAATCAAATGGTCAAGGCTTGCGACCAATGTCAACGACAAGGTTCAATCTCCAAGAGGCATGAAATGGCACTTTGTGATGGAGATAGAGATCTTCGACGTGTGGGGAATCGACTTCATGGGTCCCTTTGTAAGTTCTTGTGGGATGAAATATATCCTGGTAGCTGTGGACTACGTGTCCAAATGGGTTGAAGCAGTTGCCTTACCAAACAATGAGGCAAGGAGTGTGACCGCGTTCTTGAAGAAAAACATATTCACTCGGTCTGGCACTCCTAGAGCCATTCTTAGTGACTGTGGATCTCATTTCTGTAACAAGGCTTTCTCGGGGCTACTTGAGAAGTATGGCGTCAAGCACAAGGTGGCTACACCTTATCATCCGCAGTCAAGTGGTCAAGTTGAGGTTTCCAACCGAGAGATCAAGAGCATTCTAGAGAAAACTGTTAACGCTAATAGGACCGACTGGTCAAGGAAGCTAGATGATGCATTGTGGGCATACCGCACGGCATACAAGACTCCTATTGGTACTTCTCCTTATCGGTTAGTCTTTGGTAAAGCATGTCATCTACCCGTGGAGTTGGAACACAAAGCGATGTGGGCATTGAAAAGGCTGAACTTAGACTGGGCTGAAGCTGCAAATTTGAGGTTAACACAACTCAATGAAATGGAGCAATTCCGGTTCCATGCTTATGAAAGTGCTTACAAAGAACAGATGAAGTTTGTCCATGACAAGAAGATCTTGAAAAGAGAGTTCAAGGCGGGTGATTTGGTCTTGCTCTTTAATTCGAGGCTCAAATTGTTTCCGGGCAAGCTTAAATCAAAATGGTCTAGCCCATTCAAGGTGGTAAATGTATCTCCTTATGGAGCGGTGGAATTAGAATCAACGGATGGGTCCCGGACATTCAAGGTAAATGGCCAACGCATCAAGCATTACTTGGGCACTGATGGAGAAAAACATTTGGTGGAGCAGCTGGCTCTCAAAGATGGTCCATGCCCGACCATTGAGTGAAATCAAAAGAACATCAACTTCGTCGTGCCGCGACGTTAAATCAAGCGCTTCATGGGAGGCAACCCATGTGTGGTAACACGCTTTTGTTCTTTAAATTCTTCATTTTTTTAGATAGATTTGGTTGCGCAATTTAAAGTGTGTGTTAGAGTGCAGGGGGTTCAAAAGATCTCAATACGCGGAAAGGATGCATAAAAAAAAACCAACAGGTGAAGTATGCTGCACAGATGCGGTCGCATTTTCACAATGCGGACCGCATTCTGACCGCAAACCTGAACAGAATGTTTGGTTAAAATGGAGGTTGGAAATGCAGTGTGGTGGTGCATTATGCGGTCCACATTTCACTTATGCGACCGTAATTTGCACTGCCTTTGCCTCCTCTCAGCTTGGTCTTTAACTTCACCGCATAACACATATGCGGTCGCATTGTGTGTTGTGCGGTGTCCCTTCCTTCGCAGAATTGACAAGGTACGTCGCATATCTCTCTCGTCTCTCACTCACTTAAAACACAACAAAAAAAAAAAGGGAATACAAAACGAAAAAAAAAAGAGAGAGAAAGATTTGTGTACAAAGAAAAAGAAAAACAAAAAGAGAAAGAGAAAACATGTAGATGTATATAAAGTATGGAGCTTTGAATAACAATTAGAAGAGGTATGTAAGGTTGTTCTATATTGGAACCTAGATGAAAAGTGAAGATATGGGGGTTTGAAAAGAAGCAAAGTGCGTAAGAATGAAACAATGTGAGTAGTGTTCAAGGAGGGTGAAGTCACTTATACCCAAATGTTCATCCAACCCTGCCATAAACCTACATTACAAGCTAAAAAAAAATTCCTTATGGGATCTCCAACCGAACACTCTTGAATAAGCGTTGAATTAAAATAAGGGCAAGCTTATGGTATGAAATGTTGTAGCACTTGAAGTTCTTTCTGAGAGTGAGTGTATTTGTAAAATGTCCCTTTTTGTTGTCCTTGTAAATATTGTGATTTTGGGACCTTCTTTCTAGTGAGGGTACATGAACTGTGGAGTTAAACAAAAGTTAGGCTTTTGAGTCAAATGCAATTGCGTTCACTTGAGGGTAACATTTTGTCGCAATGTCTGAGGCTCAGGGTTCACAAGTTGACTAGTTTTCCATGTATATATTATCAGTTCAGGAAGGGTAAAACAATTGTAAATGCATGCTTGAAGTACTAGCAATGAACACCACCCGTAGTCATTATCGTTTCATGTTTTATAAATAAAGTCTAGAATAGGCTAAGTCTGTTTTAGTTGCTTGAGGACAAGCAAGAGTTTAAGTTGGGGTTGTTGATGTGCCGGAGAATTTCGGCACATTTCAATACTAATTGCTTAGATTTTAGCTTGTTTTAATGCAATTATCTCCGTTACTTATGTAGTTTTGTTGTTTCTACAGGGCATAAAGACTGAGGATCCAAGAACATGGAAATGGAAGGAAAAAGACAAGAAAAGAGCAAAATATAGCAAGAAAGCTGGTCTGCAACTCACTATGCGATCGCAGATCAGACATGCGAGCCGCAGAGTGGACGCCAAATCGCAGACACAAACAGAGTTCTGGGCTAAATTTCAAGTCAAGAATGTGGTCCACTATGCGACCGCAGAACCAACATGCGAGACGCAGAGTCAACCGCAAACCAACCATGAAGGTCACTGAATGATGAAAATGCGATCGCATTTCTGCAATGCGATCCGCACAACTAGAATGCGATGAAGACCTGTCAACTAGGGTTCCATTCTGCGGTGAGGAAAAGATCAAAATGCGGACCGCATACGTGATCTGCGACACGAATGCGGTCGCATATCAGACCTGAAAGGGCATTTTTGTCCGCTTTCTGTCCCGATTTTGATCCCACCATAAATAGTTTTATGATGTCTTTGTGGGCTCATCTTGTCTAGTCTTTGCACTACATTCCAAGACTTTAATATTCCTCACTTTTGGATGCTTTTGGATGAAGATTCTCTACTTTGTAAGCTTTTATGACATTAAATACTCTTTGGATTTTGTATTGTAGCATGAGTTGCTAACTTTAAATACTAAGGTTGTGGACCCTAAATGGGTGTTATGTTAATGGGTGTTTAACATTGAATATATATATAATCGTTGATTGATATTTATTTTTTTCTTGTGCTTCATTTATTGTTGGTGGTTGCAAACATTAACAAGTGCCATTAAATTCTACTTTGCTTGGGAAAGTGGGTTAGAATTTGGTAGAAGTAAATATCAAAGACTCAAGGCTTTAAACCTTGTTTAATAAAATCGCTTAGGGATAAGTGGGTTTTATTTGGCACATATTGATTGTTATTTATTGCAACTCTTTTACATTTGGGAAAATTATAAAGAGGAAATACTATCCAACGATTGGGAAATATTGGGTAGTCGCTTAGACATCATTTGCATATCAAAAGGACCGACCATTAGAAATATATCATATTAACACCGATAGCATTACATTTCATTAAAGGGGACACAACCTTGGTTTCTTTAATCCAAATTATTTACGCTCTTAATAATCCAACTAGTTGTTACTTCAAAACAAACTTAATTCGTACTCTTGTCACTATTAATTCACACTATTGTTACCGTTAACTGGATAGAATTACGACTTTAGTTGAGCAACACACTATTCTAGTAACCTTTTCACACCTATTCCCTGTGGGATTTGACCCCAACCTTGTTGGGTTATTATATTTGACATCGACCGCCTTACACAATTTATAAAAGTGTAATTTGAGCGTATCAGTTGTGCCTTTTTAGACATAGGGCCTCCATTTCCTAGTCGCCGTTTTGCCAACATTAGGGTTCCAATCTATGAGTTGAGTTCTTAGACATAGGGCCTCCATTCCCTAGTCGCTTTTTTGCCAACTTTAGGGCTCCAATCCCTGAGTTGAGCTTTTTAGACATAGGGCCTCCATTCTCTAGTCGCCTTTCGCCAACATTAGGTGTCCAATCCCTGAGTTGAGCTTTTTAGACATAGTGCCTCCATTCCCTAGTCGCCATATGCCAACATTAGGGCTCCCATCCCTGAGTTGAGTTTTTAGACATAGGGCCTCCATTCCCTGGTCGCCTTTTACCAACATTAGGGCTTCATTCCCTGAGTTGAGCTTTTTAGACATAGGGCCTCCATTCCCTAGTCGCCTTTTTGCCAACATTAGGGCTCCAATCCCTGAGTTGAGCTTTTTAGACATAGGGCCTCCATTCCCTAGTCGCCTTTTGCCAACATTAGGGCTCCAATCCCTGAGTTGAGCTTTTTAGACATAGGGCCTCCATTCCCTAGTCGCCTTTAACATTAGGGATCTAATCCCTGAGTTGTGCCTTTTTAGATATAGGGCCTCCATTACCTGGTNTCAGACATGGGGCCTTCATTCCCTGGTCGCCTTTTGCCAACATACGGCTCCAATCCCTAGTTGAGATTTTAGACATAGGGCGTCCATTCCCTAGTGGCCTTTTGCCAACATAGGGCTCCAATTCATAATTGAGATTTTTGACATAGGGCCTCCATTCCCTAGTCGCCTTTTGCCAACATAAGGCTCCAATCCCTAGTTGAGATTTTAGACATAGGGCCAGCATTCCCTAGTCGCCTTTTGCCAACATAGGGCTCCAATCCCTAATTGAGATTTTTAGACATAGGGCCTCCATTCCCTAGTCGCTTTTTTTGCCAACATAGAGCTCCAATCCCTGAGTTGAGCTTTTTAGACATAGGGCCTCCATTCCCTAGTCGCCTTTTTGCCAACATTAGGGCTCCAATCCCTAGTTGAGATATTAGACGTAGTGCCTCCATTCCCTAGTCGCCTTTTGTCAACATATGGTTCCAATCTCTAGTTGAGATTTTAGACATAGTGCCTCCATTCCCTAGTCGCCTTTTGCCAACATTAGGGCTCCAATCCCTGAGTTGAGCCTTTTTACACATAGGGCCTCCATTCCCTAGTCGCCTTTTGCCAACCTAGGGCTCCAATCCCTAGTTGAGATTTTAGACATAGGGCCTCCATTCTCTACTCGCCTTTTGCCAACATAGGGTTCCAATCCCTAGTTGAGATTTTTAGACATAGGGCCTCCATTCTGTTGTCGCCTTTTTTGCCAACATAGGGCTCCAATCCCTAGTTGAGATTTTAGACATAGGGCCTCCATTCCCTAGTCGCCTTTTCCCCACATTAGGGCTCCAATCCCTGAGTTGTGCCTTTTTAGACATAGGGCCTCCATTCCCTAGTCGCCTTTTGCCAACATTAGGGCTCCAATCCCTGAGTTGTGCCTTTTTAGACATAGGGCCTCCATTCCCTAGTCGCCTTTTGCCAATATTAGGGCTCCAATCCCTGAGTTGTGCCTTTTTAGACATAGGGCCTCCACTCCCTAGTCGCCTTTTGCCAACATTAGGGCTCCAATCCCTGAGTTGTGCCTTTTTAGACATAGGGCCTCCATTCCCTAGTCGCCTTTTGCCAACATTAGGGCTCCAATCCCTGAGTTGAGCCTTTTTAGACATAGGGCCTCCATTCCCTAGTCGCCTTTTGCCAACATTAGGGCTCCAATCCCTGAGTTGTGCCTTTTTAGACATAGGGCCTTCATTCCCTAGTCGCCTTTTGCCAATATTAGGGCTCCAATCCCTGAGTTGTGCCTTTTTAGACATAAGGCCTCCACTCCCTAGTCGCCTTTTGCCAACATTAGGGCTCCAATCCCTGAGTTGTGCCTTTTTAGACATAGGGCCTCCATTCCCTAGTCGCCTTTTGCCAACATTAGGGCTCCAATCCCTGAGTTGAGCCTCTTAGACATAGGGCCTCCATTCCCTAGTCGCCTTTTGCCAACATTAGGGCTCCAATCCCTGAGTTGAGCCTTTTTAGACATAGGGCCTCCATTCCCTAGACGCTTTTTGCCAACATTAGGGCTCCAATCCCTGAGCTGTGCCTTCTTAGACATAGGGCCTCCATTCTCTGGTCGGCTTTTGCCAACATTAGGGCTCCAATCCCTGAGTTGTCCCATTTTAGACATAGGGCCTCCATTCCCAAGTCGCCTTTTGCCAACATTAGGTCTCCAATCCCTGAGTTATCCTTTTTTAGACATAGAGCCTCCATTCCCTAGTCGCCTTTTGCCAACATTAGGGCTCCAATCCCTGAGTTGTGCCTTTTTAGACATAGGGCCTCCATTCCCTAGTCACTTTTTGCCAACATTAGGGCTCCAATCCCTGAGTTGAGCCTTTTTAGACATAGGGCCTCCATTCCCTAATCGCCTTTTGCCAACACTAATGCTCCAATCCCTGAGTTGAGCTTTTTTAGACAAAGGGCCTCCATTCCCTAGTCGCCTTTTGCCAACATTAGGGCTCCAATCCCTGAGTTGAGCCTTTTTAGACATAGGGCCTCCATTCCCTAGTCGCCTTTTGCCAATATTACGGCTCCAATCCCTGAGTTTAGCCTTTTTAGACATAGGGCCTCCATTCTAGTCGCCTTTTGCCAACATTAGGGCTCCAATCCCTGAGTTACGCCTTTTTAGACATAGGGCCTCCATCCCCTAGTCGTCTTTTCGCCAACATTAGGGCTCCAATCCCTGAGTTGACATTTTTAGATAAAGGGCTCCATCCCCTGGTTTTCTCCCTTCTAGATAGATGCAGTCCTTATTTTATTTGCTTTCAAAAAAAAATAGTTTAGATTTTGTTGCAAATAACTCACGAAATTTTTCTAGTGAAAACTGGGGCTGAAAAATTTCGTTCTTTTGTTTGTCGGAGCAAGTTTGACCTCCAGGCACAGGATTCGAGATGACCAAAAGAATGAGTCTCGATCCAGAATAAAGAAAAGAAGAAAAAGCACAAAAAGAAGTGAATTCAAAATGCTGAAGCAGAGAAAGATGCGGACTGCTCAAAATTTGATTGAAGTCCCAAGCTTCGCATGTCGCGCTTTGATCCAAATGTTGAAGAAAGAACCAGCACCTGCATTTTGCGAGCATCAAGATTCAGATCGGGGTCCACAGCAAAATCAGCTAAGACTCAAGATCAGGCTTCAAGAGATTCATAGATAGGAATCTTGTAACTCGTAGTTGATAGGCATAGCTAGCTTAGCTTTGATTTTCCTTTTCGGTGTAATAAGGAGGCCAGCAAGCAGTAGCAGCAGCATCGGCAGTGAAATCACAGCTCCCGGTAGTCCCAGCTACCAAAACTTCCAGAACTACACTGACCTGATTCCTTTACAGCCAAGGATATGTAGGCAACCTCTGAAGCAAGGTTTGGTCAGACATTTTTCAAAAATGCTTCTCATGGAGTGCCAAGCGGGCAAAAATCCCTCATAATTGCTCATTTATCTTTGCCCGAAAACCCTTCGTGTCTCCGAGCAAAGACGGGCAGCTGTGAACACGTGATTTTTGCCTCGCGTGAATTACTCCTACAGAATTCTTAGATTTAGGATCTTTCTTTTATTATTCGATTTTTTAGGAATTAATTGCATAATTTTCGTGTTTATTTGCATTTTTTCTGTGTGCATTTTTTTTAATTGAGCATAATTCATCTAAATATATAAAAACACGCATTGCATTGGCATTTAGGACTTACTTTTACATTTTCTTAGATTAATTAGTAATTAGGGTTTTACAAAATATAAAAATCAAAAATAAAAATTGATATGTTGCTTGGTTTAAATTTTGGCTTTGAATTTTATTAGTTTTCTTTAAATTGGTATTTTTATTAATAGTTTTGATAGTTAGTTCCAGTTTAATATAATTAGGTAGGTTAGATTAATCTTTTAGGTTTAATTTTAGAAAAAGAAAAGGAACTAAAAGGAAATGAGCCTTTAAATAAAAATGCCCAATTTTGGGCTGACCCAAACCAAACTCTCAGCCCAATCGTCCAAATCTACCACTCACTTATTAAATCCCAACCCAATTTTCGCCCCAAAATACCCGGTCCAAGTGCCCAGTCCCCAGACCATTGAAACGACGTAGTATAGAGGTGTTACTACGTCGTTTCAGGTTCTCTAAATATCAAATGATCTAGTACTTCATCCCTCATGATCCAATGGCTGTGGATCCATCTTGGTTTTAATTAAAAGTGTCCGAAAATTTGAGAAAACCTAAGACTAAACTCACCATCATCGTATCTCACCCTTCCATCCCCTGCCACCACCAGCCGCCGCCGGAAATCGCCCTACGGCTGCAGCGATTCTCCATTAACCGCCAAATTAACACCATAGCACCGTCTCCCTGTCCCCATCACTAGTACATTCTTAGTTTCCTTCAAATCCCACTCAAACCTCTCAAATCGACAAAACCCTAGCGCCGTCATGGATTCCTCCGTGTCCGACAGCGCCACCACCTTTTCCCCACCAAATCAATAACCCTAAATCCCCTTCTCCCCCCTCATTACAGAACTCTACTCCCCTCGAATCCCCCTCGAGTTGCTCGAACCTTGAAATCTAAGAAGTCCAAGTTCTGGACCTGTGTGTGCAGGTTTTCTGCCTCGTTTCTTTGAACTCCGGAAGGATTTTAGTCCTTTGATAACGTTGCTCATCTGTTCTTGCTAAGAACAAGCGGATAATGTTATTTGGGGACAAAATCGAAGGTTGGAGTTCATCTGGTTTCGAGATCTTTAGTAGGTAAGTCCTTTCTTTCCTTCGGTTCTTTCTTTTATTTTGTTCTTTTCTTCCTCTTTTCGCCGGATAAACCCATGGAAGTCAACCAAATTGCTGACTAAATTAAGACTTTGACCCATGTCTACTTTTTCCAGATTTTTCTTTTTAACTTTGTTTGTCTGATTAAAACCCTGTGTTCACAGCTTTTATTCAACTTAATGTTTTAATTTAATTTAGTTTCATTCTAATCTAATAATCTGTTAATGCCATGTTTGCTTGTGTTGATCATTTTTCTGCAAGTAAGTTTCCTGAACTCGTTTAAGTATTCCCTTTTTAGGCTTTGATTTGTTTGAACTTGAGCCCACCCTTATTGGATCATTGAGCCCGTTTGGATTCATAACCCATGTCCGTTTGACCCATAGGTTTTAGGGTAAATACAGGGATCTTAAGGGGTAAACTGGGCAATGCACCTAGGGGATCTTTGGTGTAACAGTTCCAGAAAATTCTAGTAGGGGTCTGCTGGTAAATTTCAGTTTAGCTTCGGTAGCAAGGCATAAAATAAAGGACTAACTAGCTAAAAACAGAAATAGAAAGGACTAAAAGGGTAAAAAAAGAAATCTGCAAGGCTGCCCTAGTAACTTGCCTATAAAGGCATTGTTACTTGAGGCTAAAGAGAGATTTCCAAGTACTGAAAAATCCTGAAAATTCTAGGCGGCTAAAACTCCTAAAAAACACTGTTCCATTCATGTTTTTCTAAGATCTTTGAGGAACATTGTTAAAACAATTCCTGAATAGCAGAAGCCTAATATGGGTTGAATCGGTTGGGTATTGGTTTGTTTTGGTTCAGTTTGGTTTGGATTTTGGATAATTGGTTTTATTGACATTGCTTGGTTTCAAATTTGGTTCAATTGGATTTCTCTTGATCATCTCTGGGTTTAATCTTGCTGCTGAAATACTCGCTGCTTCTGCTACTGCAGTTTATTGACTCCTTACTTCTACTTATTTTCTCTTCTAATTCCCAAGTACACACTCTTGGGCTTTATTGTTTTGTAAACTCAGATTTGATGCTTGAAATGAAGGAATTAAAGCATGGCCTCAATTAGTTGCATTTCTGCTGTGTAACATTATGTTTGATTCACTTTATTTCCTAGCTGATTTCAATGTGATTTAGGGGTTGTTTATATTGTAGAATATAAATAATGAGGACTGTTTAATATTGCTTGTAGTAGAGAGATTTAGCTGGATTATGGATGTTAAACTTGTGTTTAAGTTATACTGGAGACAATGAAGAGATGACTGCTTTCATGTTAGTTATAGTCGTGGGGTTTGGACTTTAATTTGTCATTTCAGCTTTAAATGTGGGTTAATTTTTGCAATTGATGTTTTAAAAGAGGGTTTAGTGTTCTATGTCAATGATTCACCAGTCCTTGTATCCAAAATCAGGGTAATCTGTGATATATTTGCATCATTGAAGAACTGTGATTCAAGTAATGAATTTATGGTTCAGCAAAGTTGCGAGTTATGTAGGTTCTTATCGTTACTGGTACAATTACTATTAATATTCAAATGTTGTGTAAGGTCTTGGTGATTTAGGTGTGAATTGCTATACATGTTCAATTATTTTTTTTAGCACAACCAATCTGGGCAAGCCTTTATCAAATAGCCAGTATATTGCCACTGTTGCTTGATCATAACAAACCTGATCCAAAATGCATGTTAAAAATGAATTTTATTATGTTAATTCGTGTCAAAGGGTTCAAAACAGAATTCAAATCTTTTAATTAGATTTCATGTTTAAATTTGTGTTTGCATTATTATGGCTTGGGTATGGACCCGTTGGAACACAAGAACCAGGCCAAACGCTGGCCCAATTATAATCATTGTCCTGGTTCGAGTTTGGGCCTAATCTTGGGCCCAAGACTGACCGTCCCTTTCAAATGGGATCTAGGTTGTTCCCCGCTTGTTGGGCTGCTGGTTCATTTGTGTTGGGCCTAGCCCCTTGAATGAAACAATTGATCCTTCCACCATGCAAGCCTTTAATTAATTAATTAGAACTTCGCCTATATTTAGTATTAGTTGATTAAGCCCATTGATTAGAACGGGGGCAGCGATAATAGATAATAATAGTTCATGGCCCTCCCAAATTTTAGTTAGAATATCCTTTAAAAAATTGAATTGAGGTGCGCCGTGCCAAATAAAATTACAATTGCGTGGCCCTCTTTAATTATTTCTTTAAAATATGTAGAATTCGAGGCGTGCCATTTAGCGAATTTTCATGGCCCTGGCAAAGTTAACCACGCGTTAGTTTCTTTAGGCGCGTATTTTAATAATATTATCTTCTTGAACTCGGGTGTGCATTTCATGTGACCCAAATCCAAATCCCAAAACGTTGAATAAAATGTGTTTCAGATTGCGGGTGCATTTCATGTGACGCAATCCAAAGACATGTTTTAGACGACGTTCAATCTTCTTTAAAATTAATTAAAAAGCCGTAAATAATTTAAAATTGCACTATAGGTTGAAACATGTATTAAAATCAGGAAATAAGCCAATTATGATAGTTTAAGCGACCGTGCTAGAACCGCGGAGTCCGGGGGTGCCTAACACCTTCCCCCGGGTTAACAGAATTCCTTAATCAGAATTTCTTGCTCGCAGACTTCATTTGGAAAGTTGAAAACTTCCTCGATTTGGGATTCAAGATAAATCGGTGACTTGGGACACCAGAAACCAAACCTATCCCAAGTGGCGACTCTGATCATTAAATAATCTCATTTCGAATAATGTCACTTAATTTGGAAAAACTCCCTTATACACTATCCTTCCGGGGGTGGCGTGTAAAAAAGGAGGTGTGACAGTCCCTGTTCGCCATTATCTGAATGTTTTTGCCGCATCTCAGTGTCTTAACATGTCCGACCTGGTTTGTGAAGTTTGAGAAGGAAGGCGCTCTGTTGAGGGAGGAGCTCCGAGCCAGAGATTTTGAAGTTTGCGAACTCAAACGGTGCGTAAGGGAGATAACTTCCGAGAGGGATGCCCTCCAGGAGAAAGTGACCCTAGTCGGGCGTCAGCTCAGTGATGCTAGGGAGAATAGTGATAAGTACAGAGGTCTCCATTACGAGCTGGTAGCTGCACTATCCGGGATCAAAACCAAAGCTGAGGCACTTATATCTTTGCATAGAGAGGATACTATTGCAACCAGCACTCAGACCGGGAAGGTGAAGACCCTAGGGTGGAGAGATGTTGTCTTGCTTACTTTCGGAGGTGTGTCGGGTAGTGGCTCAGGAGGAGACAAAAATGAAGGCGGAGCCCCCGGAGGGGAAGAGGCCGCTGAAGGACCCGTAGCCGATGGGACGCAACCCTCGGTGAAGCCATCGAAGACTTAGGCTCAATAATAGATTAGGATTTTGTTTGCCTTTCCTTGTAAGAGTTTTTCCAATATTTGTAAACATTCCCCCTGGGGGTCATATTAAGGTTTTTGGCTTCCTATCCTTTCTTTCCCTTTCGTGCGGGCTGGTGACATTGGCTCTTATGCCTTGGGCTGATGCGGCCTTTTATGTGTAAGCTGGCGACAACGGCTCTTATGCCATTAGGTCGAATCGACCTTTTATGTGTAAGCTGGCGTTTGAGCTCTTATGCTTTTGTGCGCAAGCTGGCGTTTGAGCTCTTATGCTTTTTGCCCTGGGGCATTTTTAGGTAACTATTTTGGGTTCAGTCTCTGAGTCAGGTTTCAACTCGAGCTTTTTCGACCCTCAAGTGTTCAGATTTGTGTAGGCTAGCGACAGTGGTTCTTACGCCTTGGGTCAAGCGACCTTTCATGTGTAAGCTGGCGTTTGAGCTCTTATGCTTTTTGCCCTAGGGCATTTTTAGGTAACTATTTTGGGTTCAGTCTTCGAGTCGGGTTTCGACTCGAGCTCTTTCAACCCTCAAGTTTTCTGATTTTTGTGCGCTAGCGACAATGGCTCTTACACCTTGGGTCGAAGTGACCTTAAATGTGGGCTTTATTTTCCCCTTGTTAAAGACTTTTTGCGCTAATTTTTTCTTGACTCTTAGACAGTTCGAGAAGAACCTCGATTACAAGCCGTTTTGCAGCGATGATCGAGCACCTCGGGAGGTTTAGCTTGGAGGCTAAGTATCTCGAATCCCATGATTTGGAGCTGACATAGTCGAAGCTCTTTTGCCTATGTCGAGGGTAGCCTGTTGACCGGTTCTTTTCGAAGTAGATTCGAAGTAATTGAAGGCCTGTGATTTTGTAGCGACGCTCGGGCATCCCCGAGTCGCGTTATTTTTGCTGGTACAGCCTTATGACCGTAGTCATTTGTGCTTGGCCGGAGCCGTTTTTGATCCCAAGTGAAGTAGTTTGGGCGTCTATATCGAGGGTACGCCTTTTTAGGGGTCTTACAAGTTCGATATATAGCCTAAACTTTGGGATCAGGTTTATGCCTTTAGCAAGGTCTTACACAATTTTCATGTCATCGAGGTCTTACAGTTTTTAGATACTTGGTACAAGTATCGTTCATGCCTTTCTTGAGGTCTTACAGATGTTGCCACTTGGTACAAGTGTGATTCATGCCTTGCTCGAGGTCTAACAGATGTTGTCACTTGGTACAAGTGTGATTCATGCCTTGCTCGAGGTCTTACAGATGTTATTGCTGCCTTATGTAGGTCTTACGAGACCGAGTCTACCCGCTCGGGGTCTTATGGCCTCGGGTTTTTTAACAAATGGAGATTTGGCGACAGTCCCGATGTTATCGAGGGTGTTCTGGCTCGGGAGCCATTATTTGTAGACTTGGTATTTCCTCGTTGAGGGCTTATGATTTTGGCGATTCCGACCCTAGGGTCATGCGATTCTTGAACTTTTGACGCCAGTCCCCGAGTGTTTGGGAGACTTTTCGGCCTTGGAGTCATTTCGCGATTTTCGCGTTGCCTCTTAGAGGGCTTATGAGTTTGGAGTCTCGACCCAGAGGTCGTTCAGATGTTAAATTGTGGATGCCAGTCTCCGAGCGTTCGGGACACTTTTGGTTTTGGAGATGCTTTTTGCTAGAACATTTGAGTTTCCTTTGAAGCGTGAAATGCTTTAATGAAAAAGTACTCTTCGGTTACTTGGTACAAGTATACATGTTTTTTGCTATTAGGGGCTCGGTTGCTCTATACAAGCACGGTTTGTTCGACCGTTTGGCCCGGTACATTACTTTCCTATCGATGCCCCTTTTTGAGATATCCTGGCTTTCCCGAGCAGGTGACCTTTCGGGGGGAATGCCCCCAGTATTGGAGGTGGGTTGCAAAAGAAAACCTTGAAGACTTGTTGAGCCTCTTTAGGTAACATATGGTCGTTGCCTCGTCAAAAACCTTTCTAGGGACAAAATCCGGTCGAAGGAAAAGAGTGCTCGAGGGTCTTTTCGGAATTTTTAATCGGGTGCTCTAGCAATAATACTATTTTAGCATTGATATGTTCCAGTTGCTTGGAAATTGTTCGCCCTCCGTGGTACCCAGCTTGTAAGACCCTTTGCCAACTACCCCGAGGACGCGGTACGGTCCTTCCCAGCTTTGGCCTAGCTTTCCTTCATTGGGGTTTTTAGTGTTGAGAGTGACTTTCCTTAGGACGAAGTCCCTGACTCCAAAATATCGAAGGTTCGTTCTCTTATTATAATATCTTTCGATTCTTTGCTTTTGAGTGGCCATCCGGACCAGCGAAGCTTCTTGTTCTTCATCCAGTAGTTCGAGGGCCATTGTCATGGCCTCGTTGTTCGAGCTCTCGGTGGTATGTTGGAATCTAGCGCTCGGCTCCCCGACCTCTACTGGTATAAAAGCCGCGGCACCGTACACTAGAGAGAAAGGCGTTTCCCCCGTGCTTGATTTTGAAGTTGTTCGGTATGCCCAAAGCACTTCGGGCAATATTTCACTCCACTTTCCAATGGCACTTTCCAGCTTCTTTTTTATGTTTTGAATGATGGTTTTATTTGTGGACTTGGCCTGGCCGTTTGCACACGGATGGTAGGGCGTCGACAAGATTCTCTTGATTTTGTGATCCTTAAGGAACTGTGTTACCTTGCTTCCGATGAACTGCCTTCCATTATCGCACGTTATCTCGGAGGAAATACCGAATCGGCATATAATGTGATCCCAGATGAAGTTGATGACTTCTTTTTCTCTTATTTTTTCGAAGGCCTGTGTTTCCACCAATTTTGAGAAATGATCAGTCATAAATAAGATGAATTTAGCTTTACCTGGTGCTGTCGGCAGGGGTCCGACGATGTCCATTCCCCATTTCATGAATGGCCACGGCGATAAGACCGAATGTAATTGTTTGCCGAGTTGGTGAATCATAGGTGCAAATCTCTAGCATTTATCGCACTTTTGGACGAACTCCTTGGTGTCTTTCTTCATGTTGTCCCAGTAGTAGCCTGCCCTGGTCACCTTTCGAACCAAAGAGTCGGCTCCAGAACGGTTTTCGCAAGTGCCCTCATGAATAATCAATATATTTGTTTCTCCAGTCCCATGTAAGGCTGGTGAAGTTAATCTCGGCGTGATCTTCTTCTACCATTCACAGCCCCGGGGAGTAGGTCATCTTCTTCGACAGATGATCCCAAGTTTGCGAGTGCATCGGCCTCGCTATTCTGCTCTCGAGGTACGTGGACCAAGGTCCATTCTTTGAAACCGCGTAATGCGACCTAGATTTTATCCAAATACCTCTACATCCAGTCTTCCCAGACTTTGTAGCTCCCATTAACATGGTTTACTACCAGGAGTGAATCGCAATTTGCCTCGATGGTCTAAGATCCCAAGCTTTTAGCAAGTTCCAAAACTGAAATCATAGCCTCGTGCTCGGCTTCATTATTAGTCAATTTTGCAATTTTTATAGATTGTCCGATGACGCCGCCCGTAGGTGGCTTAAGGACTATACCGAGTCCTGATCCTCTCACATTTCTGGTGCCGTCGGTGAACAGGGTCCATACCCCAGAGGACGTGCCTGATTTTAGTAAAAGTTCCTTCTCTACCTCGGTCACGAGGGAGGGAGAAAAGTTGGCCACGAAGTCCGCCAGAATATGGGACTTGATGGCCGTTCGAGGTTGATACTCGATGTCATACCCTTCGAGTTCGATGGCCCATTTGGCCAACCGGCCCGATAACTCGGGTTTGTGTAATATGTTCCGGAGAGGATATGTTGTCAGAATGCATATATGGTGGCGTTGAAAAAAGGGCTTCAATTTTCGTGAGGCACTTATTAATACGAGAGCCAATTTTTCTAGGTGTGGATACCTAGTTTCGGCATCCCCTAGGGTCCGGCTAACGTAATAAATAGGAATTGCATACCTTGCTCCTCTCGAACCAGCACGTCGCTTACCGCTATTTTTTACACGGCTAGGTATAGATACAGTGTGTCATCCTCCTTAGGCGTATGAAGCAGAGGTGGATTTGTCAGATATCATTTCAGTTCCTCCAAGGCGTGTTGGCATTCTAGAGTCTAATCAAAGTTGTTTTTCCTTTTGAGTAAAGAGAAAAAATGATGGCTCCTGTCGGATGATCTTGATATGAATCTGCCCAGAGCCGCTATTCGCCCTGCCAGCTATTACACGACCTTCACATTATTTACCACTGTGATTTCCTCGATGTCCTTGATTTTATCGGGGTTAATCTCGATCCCCCTGTTTGATACCATGAAGCCCAGGAATTTGCCCGAACCTACTCCGAAGGCACACTTCTCGGGGTTGAGCTTCATGTTGTAGCTCCTGAGGATGTCGAATGTTTCCTACAAATGAGTCAAATGATCCTCTGCGCTTAGGGACTTAACCAACATATCGTCAATATAAACCTCCATGGATTTGCCTATTTGGTGCTCGAACATTTTATTAACTAGACGTTGGTACGTAGCCCCCGCATTTTTTAATCCGAAGGGCATTACGTTGTAACAATAGGTAATGTATTTTGTGATGAATGAAGCCTTCTCCCTATCATCGGGGTTCATCTAAATTTGATTATATCCCGAGTAGGAATCGAGAAAGGTGAGGGTCTCGTGGCCGACCGTAGCATCGATCAGACGATCGATGATAGGCAATGGGAACGAATCCATGGGGAACGCCTTATTTAAGTCTTTATAGTCTACGCACATTCTTAACTTATTTCCCTTTTTGGGTACCACTACTACGTTGGCCAGCCACTCAGGGTATTTTACCTCTATAATGGATCCTATTTTAAGGAGTTCCGTTACCTCTTCCTTGATGAATGCGTGTTTTACCTCGAACTGTGGTCTTCTATTCTGCTTTAACGGTTTGAACCTGGGATCGACACTCAGTTTGTGGGAGGTTATTTCTGGTGGGAGGTTATTTCCGGTGGAATACCTGTCATATCTCAGTGGGGCAAAATAGTCGATATTGTTAAATAGAAATTGAATGAACTTTTTCCTGAGTTTGGGGGTTAACCCCGTTCCCAGGTATACCTTACGATCTAGGAGGTGTTTGTTCAAGACACTCAGCTCCAGATCTTCGATCGTTGACTTCGTCGCATCCGTCTCTTCGGGGGCAACGAAGGTTCGAGGAGCGAAGAAATCTCCTTCGTCGTCCTAGGAGGTCTGTATGCTCTTAGACTCATCTGAGATCGGGTGCTTCAGTGTCGGTGCCTCATGGTAAACCACAAGCATTTCTTTCGCCGCCTGCTGTTCTCCATATATGGTCACTATGCCATCCCTTGTGGGGAATTTATCATCTGGTGCAGGGTCGATGGTACTACTCTCATGCTGTGTGTCCATGGTCTGCCGAGCAATGCATTGTGCCTCATGTCGCCTCCGATGACTTGGAACTCCGTGTTCTAAATCGTGTCGGACGTGTCGACCGGGAGGGTGATTTCTCCTTTTATTACTTCGTCGGTCATGTTGAAGCCGTGGAGGACCTGGGAGGCGGGTATGACCCGATCGAGCAGCCCAAGCTGTTCTACTACCTCCAACCTGATTATGTTGGCGGAGCTGCCTGGATCCACGAGCACACGTTTAACTCGAATGTTGCTTAAAATAAATGAAATTACAAGCGCGTCATTATGTGGTTCTGCCCAAGTCTCGAAATCCTCTTCGCTGAATGCAAGGGTGTCTCCGGCCATGCAGCCTTGGATCGGTGCTTCTTCCGCAGTAGATATTTTTGTCCGTTTGATCACGGGCCCTTGGGGAATGTTTGTCCCTCCGATAACCATATAAACGGCGTGCCGAGGAATTTCTCCCTTTACCCAGGTTGGATTTTGTTGAGTTTCCCACGGGATTTTTTGACGCGCTCTTTGGAGAATGCGAGAAACGGTGTCGACGCGTTGGGCGTCGCGTGAGGTCGTATCCTTGGGGATCGGCTTCAATGCGCTCAGAAGGTTCTGTGGTTGTATACCGACACCTGGAATAGCCATACCCTTTCTTCCACGGTTCTCGAGGTAGCTGTTTTCACCTTAATTTACGGAGTTAGGCATTCCGACCTGAAACTTGAAGATCTTGGACAAGAAAAGGCGCAAAAGATGACTTGCATTGTGTAATGCAACCAGCAAGAAAATAATCAGTATTATTTTTAGCCCCATGGTGGGCGCCAAACTGTTTACCGTGAAAATGGTAATAGCAATTAAATTTGTTGATGGGACTCTAAAAATACGTGATCTATTTTTATGCTAGTTGTTAAGCAGATGATGCTATGTGTATGAAGTTTAGAGGCGAAATGAGAGCTAAAGATAAGGCGATAATCAAACCGAGAGGCTAACAATCGGGGCCTCGAGCCTGTCAATACGGAGGCCTCGAGTTCGGTTCCATGGCCCTAAAGTGAGCTATCGGGGGTGATCGGGGCGTGACTAACAGTTATAACGAAGGCATGACTAACAGTTATAACGAAATTAATGAAGGCTCTTTATGGCCAATGATAAGCAATAAATGACGAACAAGTATGAAGATAGTAAATGAAAGTAATAATAACAATAAAGTATGTTAGAAAGTAGAGAGAACGTTTTTTATATACTCGAGTGGAGCAACTGAAGCACCAGGACCTTACATAATGATAGGGATCCCCTTTATATAGGAGGGGAGTCTCAATATAGTACAAAATGTATTAAAGACAAAGAAGCGGAGATGGGACAGCTAGATATGACACCCTGATTCAGGGTTAGGGTAGTCCACTAGGGTTTGTCAGCCCCAGCTGTGTATCATGGGAACTCCCCATTTCTCTCAATATATCTGTTGATCCGCAAGGCTCCGAGATCGAACACTGACAATCGTGAACCTCGACCCCGGTTTCGAGCCTCGGGAAGTGTCCTTATGGGGCATTATGGTAACAGGGAAATTGGACCCCCCAATTTTACCCTACACAGGCAGGAAGCGCATAGTATCTGGCCTGGCCTCCCCCTCTAGGGCGACCTCTACCTCCCCGACCTCCACCTCTAGCTGGCTGAGCAGGTGAGGTAGCAACTGGTGCTGTGATCATAGCCTGAGAACTCTGCAGGGCGCGTTGTGGCTGAGAAGTCTGAGGAGGTGCACCCCTCTCAAGTCTAGGGCAATCCCTCACCATATGGCATGTGTCACCATACTCAAAACAATCTCCGGGAGGACGTGGTGGCTGTGACTGGCTCGGGCCAGGTCTGCTGGACTGACCACTGGAAACACCTCGTGCAGGAGGCGCACTAGATACTGGAGGTACATAATAAGGCTCCTAAGGCCTAGGAGGAGCTGGAATACCACCGGCTGCTGGAAGAGCTAGATACTGGAGGTGCATTATAAGGCTCCTAAGGCCTAGGAGGAGCTGGAATACCACTGGCTGCTGGAAGAGCTGAATGAACGGGGCGACTCATATAACCCCTACCATGACGAGCTGAAGCTGGGGTACGGGCAGCAGAATAATGGCCCGACTCTCGAGACCTCTTGGCCTCCCTCTCCTCTTTGTCCCGAGCATGCATACCCTCTACTCTCCTAGCAATGCTCACGACCTGCTGATAAGAAATATCCATCTCCAACTCTCGAGCCATACTAGACCTGATGCTGGGAATGAGCCCCTCAATAAACTAGCGAACCTTTTCGCGAACAGTAGAAACCAAAGCTGGTGCATGTCTAGCCAAGTCGGTGAAACGGACAGCATACTCCGAGACGGTCATAGTACCCTGGCGCAAATTGTCAAACTCTACGCGCCAAGCATCCCTGAGTCTCAGGGGAACATACTCTCTCATGAACATATATGAAAACTGAGCCCAAGTTAGAGAAGCTGCCTCATCCGGACTGTCTAACTCATAAGCATGCCACCACTGATAGGCGGCTCCTCGAAGCTGGAAAGTAGTGAAGGAAATCCCGCTCGATCCTGGTATGGCCATAGTACGGAGAATACGGTAGCACTCCTCTAGAAATCCCAAGGCATCCTCTGATGCTAACCCACTGAATACAGGAGGATCATATTTCTTGAACCTCTCGAGTCTCCGTTGCTCATCCTCTGAAGTTGCTGCCCTATCCTCGGGCTAAACTGGTACTGCAGGCGGCGCAGGAATAACCCCTGGGACCTGCTCAACATGCACTCGCTGCTCAGGAGTGCGGGCGGCGGGAGTCTGTACTCCTCCCCTAGCCGGGGATGTGGCTGCAGCAAGGGGAAGCAACCCTGCCTGAGCCAAAGTGGTGTACATGCTCATAAACTGTGCCAAAGTCTCCTGGAGTGCTGAAGTAGTAGTGGCAGACGTATCAGGTGTCTGTACTCCGGCTGGTACTGCTGGTGGTACCTCGGCGGCAGCTCGCGCGGGTGCTCTGGCAGCACCACGAGCGCGCCCTCGGCCCCTACCCCAGCACCGGCCTCTGACGACTCCAGTAGGGGGCACGGGTGCCTGGTCATCTCGAGTAGCACGTGTCCTCACCATCTGTGAGAGAATAGAAAGACAGAAGTTTAGAATTGGGATATCAAAAATCTCACACGACAAAGAACTCAAATGAAGTGAAATTTTTCCTAACAGTTACATAGCCTCTCGTAGATAAGTACAGACGTCTCCGTACCGATCAGCGAGACTCTAATAAACCGGCTTGTGATCCATGACTCCTATGAACCTAGAGCTCTGATACCAACTTGTCACGACCCTGGTTCGCCATCTGTGAACCATCGTGACGGCACTTAGTCTCTACAACTAGGTAAGCCTAAATTGCGGAAAAGAAACTAAAATTTGCGGAAGTAAACAATTTAAAACAGAAATAAGGAAAATAAACAGTGGTAGGATGTGCCTCTCGGCATACACCATATTTAATTCTCAAAACCAAAACATAAATCCAAGACCCAAAAACACATGAATCACAAGCTAGGAAGTACTACATAGCTCTAACTCCAAAATGTCTAACAAGAACAGAAATACAGAAGGGATAATACTAATCAGCAGGAATAGAAAGAGACTCCTCGGTCTGCGGACGAGGCAGATATACCTCGAAGTCGCAATAGCAATCGTCTCGCCTCAAGGGTGGTAGGACTGAGTCGAAGTACCTGGATCTACACATGAAAAACATGCGCAAGAAGGGCATGAGTACACCACAGCGGTACTCAGTAAGTGCCAAGCCTAACCTCGGTTGGGTAGTGACGAGGAAGGTCAAGGCCCTACTGAGGTTAAATAAGATATATGGTTTAATAGTGTGAAATAACAGTGTAAGTAAGTAACACAAGATATAAAGGACAGCAACAACTATCACAGAGGCAAGTAAAACACAGTAAGAGAACACAACTCAACTCCAAGGTAACAACCGGGGATCTCCCAGGATACCGTCCTATAGTCCCCAAATATAAATATCATCTCCAGTGGACTCTCCCGGAGTGCAGTCCCGTAGTCCGACGCATAAATGTGCAGGCGGATCTCCGGAATCAATTCCNTATGGCACTCATTTCCTCCTCAGGAACACATCTCCGCACCAACTAATCTGCACAGAGCCTGTATAGAATGGCTCATCCCACATGTAGAGCCTCACGTCATGCAAGAACCTTCTTCTATTGTCTGGTGTCAATTCTGGTGGCGTCACCCCACATAATAAGCACGCCACCACTGATAGGCGGCTCCTCGAAGCTGGAAGGTAGTGAAGGAAACCCCACTCGATCCTGATATACCCATGGTACGTAGGATACGGTAGCACTCCTCTAGAAATCCCAGAGCATCATCTGATGCTAGTCCACTGAATGTAGGAGGCTGATACTTTTTGAACCTCTCAAGCCTCTTCTACTCCTCCTCTGAAGCTACTGCCCTCTCCTCGGGCTGAGATGGGGCTACAGGCTGTGCCGGTATAATCTCTGGGATTTGCTCAACATGCACTTGCTGCTCAGGGGTGCGGCCAGCGGGAGTCTGTGCTCCTCCCCCGGCCTGGGATGTGGTTGCAGCAAGGGGAAGCAACCCTGCCTGAGCTAGAGTGGTGTACATACTCATAAACTGCGCAAGAGTCTCCTGGAGAGGTGGAGTAGTAGTAGCAGTAGACGCGTCAGGCGCCTGGGCTACAGCTGGAACTGCTTGTGGCTCCTCGGTAGCAGCTCGCGCGGGTTCTCTGGCTGCACCGCATGCGCGTCCTCGGCCTCTACCTTGGCCCTGACCTCTGACGGCTCTCGCAGGGGGCGCAGGTGCCTGGTCATCTCCAGTAGCATGTGTCCTCACCATCTGTGAGAGAATAGAAGACAGAAGTTTAGAATTTTGACACCAAAAATCTTGCACGACAAGGAATTCAAATGAAGTGAAAATTTTCTTAACAGTTACATAGCCTCTCGTGGATAAGCACGGACGTCTTCGTACTGATCCGCGAGACTCTAATAAACCGGCTTGTGATTCATGACTCCTATGAACTTAGAGCTCTGATACCAACTTGTCACGACCCCAGTTCGCCTTTCGTGAACATGTCGTGACGGCACCTAGTCCCTACGAATAGGCAAGCCTAACAATTTCGGAAAAAGAAACAAATGCGGAAAAACTAATATAAAACCGAAGGTAACAAAATAGAAGTGATTATGATGCCGCTTGGCATACACAATACAAGATCTCAAAATTGAACAACTCCCAAAACCCGGAATCCCATGATTCACGAGCTATGAGTACGATAAAATGCGCTAACTCCGGAATATCTAAATCAAAGAAAAGATAGAAGGGCTATCACTACAAAAGAGATAATGGAAAGGGACTCCTCGGTCTGCAGACGCGACAGATATACCTCAAAGTCTCTGGAGAATTGCCTCGCCTCAAGGGTAGTAGGGCTAGGTCGAAGTACCTAGATCTGCACACGAAAGACATGTGTAGGGAAGGGCATGAGTACAACACAGCAGTACCCAGTTAGTGTCAAGCCTAACCTCGATCGAGTAGTGACGAGGAAGGTCAGGGCCCTACCGGTCATATACAATAATATATAAGGAAAAGAAGCAGTACTAAAGTAACACAAGGTAATAAGAATAGCAACAACTACAACAAAGACAATGAATCACAGAAGGAATACAGCACAAACAGAGATAACAACGGGGATCTCCCAAAATATCGTCCTGTAGTCCTAACTATAAATATCCAGTGGATCTCCCGGGTGTCGTCCCGTAGTCCAACTCATAATGCGCAGGGTATCTCTCGAAATACCACATCACTAGTCCCGGATGTAAATATTCAGTACTGGGGGAATCTACCAGGTGCAGTCCCGTAGTTCAAATATAAAAGTGTAGGGGGATCTCCTGGAATACCACATCCGTAGTCCCAATAAAAACAGGCAAGGGGATCTCCCGAGATATCGCCTGTAGTCCCAAAGTAAACACACAGTAGCAACACGACGGATATTCAATTCAATCAAATTTATACCAAGCTAAAATAGGTATTTCTAGCCTAGCATGCTGCACAGAAATCAAATAAGGCAGTTTGGGCAAGTAATGCAATTAAGTCACTTAGACATGCTTTCCTAAGCTAACAATAGGCTGAAATTGCAATTAATAAAATCAGGAAAGAAACAAAATTACAACTACTTAATGAAAACAGGATTTTCAACAATTAGCACATGTACACACTCGTCACCTCACGTACAAGTCATTTCATATATCACAGTACCAATTCCTAAGGGGAGTTCCCCCACACAAGGTTAGGCAAGCCACTTACCTCGAACCAGCTCAATCAACTCAATACCACGTTTTTGCCATGAGTATCCGACTATAAATGGCACAAATCTATTCAAAGTAATTGCATAATTTAAATATAACTTCAAGTAACTAATTCAACTAATTAATTCGAAGCTAATACGCGAAATTAGGAAAATCACCCAAAATGCCTCCCGGGCCCACGTCTCGGAATCGGGTATAATTTACAAATTCGGAATCCTCACACGCTCATGAGTTCATATATACAGATATTATTCCAATCCGACATCAAAATCTTGATCAAAACTCCAAAATTAGGCCTAAGAACTTTTCCAATTTTTCTCCAAATTTTCACCCCAAATCCGAATTTAAAGGATGAATTTAAGCATAGGTTTGTGGAAATTAATCAAAACTGAGTATGAATTACTTACCCAAAATCTCTCCCAAAATCGCCAATCCCGAGCTCCCAAATCAATTTTCTAAGGTTTGAGACAAAACCCTCGTTTCTGCTCTTTTTTGGATCAGTTAAACAGCATCTGCGGCTCTGGGACCACACTTGCGGTCCCGCTTTTGCGTAGACCAAGTCGCACCTGCGACTTTTCATTAAAACCCCAGCTTCCTCACTTGCGATTACTCTTCCGCAGATGCGGTGCCACTTCTGCGGTCCTGCTGGCTCTCCACTTTTTCGCTTCTACGGCTCCGCACCTGCGGTCCCCAGCCGCAGGTACGATTATGACAGAAGATCAGCAGCTTCAGCTGCTCCAAACCACTTCCAATTCTTCCGACAACCTCCCGAAATCATCCCGAGGCCCCCGGGACCTCAACCAAAAAATACGAACAAGTCATATACCACTATTCAAACTTGTACCAACCTTCGGGACAATCAAAATAACATCAAAACACCCTTGGATTCAAGCCTAAGGATTCCAAAACTTCAAATTTCCGCTTTTGATCAAAAAGTCTATCAAACCTCATCCAAATTACCCTAAATTTTGCACACACGTCCAAATGGTACAACAGACCTACTCCAACTTCCGGAATTCCATTCCGACCCCGATATCGAAATCTCACTATCGAACCGGAAACTTCAAAAATTCGACTTTCGGAATTTCAAGCCTAATTAAGCTACGGGCCACCAAAACACAATCCGAACACGCCCTAAGCCCAAAATCACCCAACGGAGCTAACAGAATTCCATTCCGAGACCGTCTTCACACTGCTCCGACTACGGTCCAAATTCTAAGGCTAAAACTCTCATTTAGGGACTAAGTGTCCCAAAACACTCCGAAACACAAAAAGAATCCTCCCGAAATCTCACAATAGTAGAAACAAACACGGGGAATGCAGTTAATAGGGGAACGAGGCGTTAATTCTTAATAAGACCGGCCGGGTCGTTGCAAAAGCCATGATGCGGCCGCGAGTATAATTACGCAGTCCACATAAGGGAGATTCAGAGTGTGTGATTTTTTGGCTAAAAGATGAGCGCGGACCGCACCAGAAATGTGCGGCCATGAAAGTCCCTATGCGGCCGCGATTGAAATTACGTGCACCGGGATGACTAAGGTTCAGAGAGTTTACAATTCGAGCAAAAGAGAGAAGTGCGGTTCACGTCAGAATTGTGCGGCTGCGGAAGTCCATTGTGCGGCCGCCATCAAAATTACGTGGTCCGCTAAACCTCAGCTGCACTATGAATTATGCGGCCGCACAACCTCCGCAGGGGAAATTTGGTCAGATAGTTTTTAGTTTAGTATAAATAGATCTTTTTGACATTTTTAGGTTATGTTATGTATTAGAGGAGCACCTGTGAAGGGCTAAGTTTTCTGTTTTGGGAAATTTTGTACTAGATTTATCTTTTAACATTAGATTTGCATCCTTTAATCTAGTATTATGAATTTTATCTTCATTTCATCTTTAATTTCTGTTATTTCCATGAGTATCTAAACCCATAGCTAGGGTTGTGACCCAACCCTAGTGTGGGTATTTGATGAGTATTTGATTGTAGGGCTTGAATGTGAATGGGTTGGTGATATTTAGCCTAGTTCTCGGTAGAACTATAGAATTAATGGTTGCAAACATTGATTCACGCCTTTATGACTTAGCCTCTACTTTAGAAAGAGGGACTAAGTCTAGGAAAACTAGGCTAACGAGGAGTTGGGGTGAACTCAAGAAATTGATAGTCCCAATTAAAAGGTTAAACCTAGAGATAGTAATACCCGTCTCGAGCTAATATCACTTGAATTGCATGAATACCCATTTGGACTTGAGATAGCCAAATTGGACAAAATCATTCAAACTACTGAGAGGTATAGAGTGAATACCCAGGTGTGATAGCTATATTACCACCCCAACTAATCAAGCTTGCCCTAGATTCTTGCTACCCATTAGATATCCACCTAGGTAGAAGTCACGACCCTAGTCTCTTTAACAATTTGAAAACCAACAACAAAAATATTATCCTTAGTTTCAATTACTGCAATCTTTAGAGTAAAGTTAGAAGTAGAAATCAAACCCAAAACTTGTGGAAGTGTAATTAGACTCAAAGCCCGCATCTAGCTTAGATATAAACCTAATTCCAAACATTAACTCCCTGTGGATTCGATCCAGACCTAGTTGGGTTAAAACTGCATCGACCACCCTCTCTACTCAATAGTAGTGTAGGCTTGGACCCGATCAACTTTTGGCGTCGTTGCTGGGGAATTAGACGATTTTAGCTATATATCTAAGTATTTGTGTGTTTTGTTTTTCTTTCCTTCCGTTTTTCTAATTTTGTGTGTGAATTGCTTTTAGGTACCAAATGGCTCTTAACAACGAAGCCCTCAAGAATTTGCCATTGGGGAGGAGGTAGATGATGATCAAGTGGATGAGATTCAACCCGAACCTCAATTATACAGGCTAGGCCGATCCCTCATGATAATATCCCAAACCCTCCACCACCTCCTCCAAGAGCAGCACACCGGGTGTTTCCCAACAAAGGTTATGCGAGTGCAATAGTCTCGCCCTGGGTTAGGGCAGGAAACTTTCAAATAACCAATGTCATGCTTACACTGTTGGAACAGAGGGGTTTCTTCACCTGAGCTCCACACCAAAACGCCTACAAGCATCTCAAAGGTTTTGTTGACATGTGCTGGGGGAGCAAGCAAACCAACGTTTTTGAGGACGCATTGAGGTTAAGGCTTTTCCCATTTTCTCTAAGGGGAAGGCTTTGGATTGTCTAGAGAGGTTACTCAACCATTCCATACATACTTGGGATGAGTTGGCCGAGAAGTTCATCGCAAAGTTCTTTTCTCCGGGACATATGGCAACGCTAAAGGATGAGATTCTTTCCTTCAAGCAAGAACCTAATGAGCCATTGTACGAGATTTGGGAGAGATATCGTACCATGGTCAAAGAATACCCGAACAACGATATGGCTGAGGCCATGATCCAACAGACCTTCTATAGGGGGGATCAACACAACAAACCAATTTGTGGTTAACCAACTCGCTGGGGGGAACTTCATGAACACGCTATATGTCGAGCTTGTGAAATACTTAATAAGATGGTGAATACCTCTTCAGCGTGGCAATGTAGAGCCAATGTGCCACAAGGTGATCCTAATGTTATTCACCTACACAAGGAGCTACATGACCACGGGCAAGCTATAGCCGAGTTGACTACCACCATGAACCAATTTGCCAGAGCTCAGCTTCAACAAGTTCAAGGGACAAAACAAGTGAATGCCATGGAAGGAGTGAACATGATGGTCAACGAGAGAAGGCAACGAGGTCAACAAGTTCAAAACAATCCAGATAAATTTGAGCAAAGTGGTAGTGGGTACAATCAAGATGATTTATATGATGATCAAAGTGAAGAGGTTCAATATGTCAACAATTATCAAGGTCAACGGAGCAATGCTTCGAATTAACAATAGTGGAGATCACAGGGAAACCAAGGCAATTGGGGGAACATCAATAATCAAAATTGGAGTAATCAAGGAAATCAAGGCAATTAGGGTGGCAACAATAATAGTAATTGGGGAGGCAATAACAATCAAGGGGGTTGGAACAACAATAATTAAGGAAATCGGGGGTCAGGCTTTCAAAGTCCCCCGATGTATCAACAACCGAAAAAACCCCCTCCATATCCGTCTCAAGGTCCTAGTTCTTCCAACAATGAGATAGGACGGATTGAAAACATGTTCAAGCAGATAACGGAGAAAAATGCCGACTCTGATGCCCAATTAGCCTCCCACAACACTTCTATCCGTAACTTGGAAGTCCAACTTGGCCAAATTTCTCAAGCTTGGAATACTCTCCCTAAGGGGGCACTACCAAGTGATACGGTAGTAAACCCGAAGGGTGGGAACAATACGGGGCACGCAATGGAGGTAACTACAAGAAGTGGGAAAGGTGGAGTTGCTAGTACCTCAAATTCAAGAAAGATTGTGAATGATGATGTGATGATGCAAGATGACGATGAGCCAAGCAAGATGTTCAATTAAATGATGATGTGAGGATAGACATTGATGAAAATGTGGAGGAGACACAAGATGATATGAACCCGCCTAGGGGACATGTGATAGGCATACCGGAACCAGTAGTGCCCAAAGACAAGGCTCCTTTTCCAAGGCCTCCTCCACCATATCCTCAAAGGCTTGAAAAGCAAAACAATGAGAATCAATTCCAGAAACTCATTAATATGATGAAAATTTTGTCCATAAATGTGCCATTGGTTGAAGCTTTAGAACAAATACCGAGATATGCCAAGTTCATGAAGGACTTGGTAACAAAGAAGAGATCAATGAACTCTGGAACGGTCAAAATGACACATCAAGTGAGTGCCATTGTGCACTCTATGGCTCCAAAGTTAGAAGACCCCAGTGCCTTTACAATCCCATGCACTATTGGTAGTGCCGATTTCGCCAAAGCTTTGTGTGACTTAGGGGCAAGCGTTAACTTGATGCCCTATTCTGTGTTCAAGACATTGGGGATTGGGCAACCAAGACCCACATCCATGAGGTTGCAAATGGCGGATCGGACAATGAAGAGGCCATTGGGGATAATTGATGATGTGCTAGTTCCGGTCAACAAGTTCATACTTCCCGCAAATTTTGTGATACTTGACTGTGAGGTTGACTACGAGGTGTCAATCTTATTGGGGAGACCTTTCCTAGCTACAAGGAAGGCGTTAGTTGATGTGGAAGCTAGGGAGCTCACCTTCCGGGTGGCCGATGAAAAAGTTGTGTTCCATGTTTGCAAGTTAATGAGGCAACCTAATGGCAACGAAGTGTGTTCGTTTGTGGATCTTGTGACCGAAGTAATTGTTGATGACACAAGTGCTATGATTAATGTTGAAGACCCATTGGAAGCTGTGTTATTGAATCATGATGAGGATGAGAAGGAAGGCTTGGTAGAATGTGTCAGTAGTTTGCAAAGAATGGGATCATATACATATGAGCCCCGAAAACTTTCCTTGGACCCTTGCCTTCACACCTCAGGTATGAGTTCTTAGGCCCTTGTTCCGCTTTACCTGTTATTCTTTCCTTGTGCTGAACTAACGTGGAGGTAGATTCCACCCTTGCGGTGCTCCATAGGAGGAAGAAGACAATAGGTTGAACGTTGGCGGATATTCGGGGTATAAGCCCCCCCTTTTGCATGCACAAAATCATATTGGATGAGGATGAAAAACCCTCCATGGAACACCTAAGAAGGTTGAATGAGGCCATTCAAGAGGTAGTCAAGAAAGAGATCATCAAGTGGCTGGATGTTGGGGTTGTCTATCCCATTTCTAATAGTTCATGGACTTCACCGGTTCAATGTGTCCCAAAGAAAGGGGGTATGACAGTGACTACAAATAATAAAAATGAGTTGATCCCCACAAGAACTATCATCGGTTGGAGAGTATGTACGGATTATAGAAAGCTCAACAAAGTGACTCAGAAAGACCATTTTCCGCTTCCATTTCTTGATAAGATGTTAGATAGGCCAGCCCGACGTGCTTATTATTGCTTCTTGGATGGGTATTGCGGATATAATCAGATTCTTATTGCACCTGAAGACCAAGAAAAGACCACATTCACGTCCGTATGGCACATTTGCATTCTTAAGGATGTCGTTTGGTTTATGTAATGCACCGACTACTTTTTAGCGGTGTGTGATGGCAATATTCATAGATATGGTGGAGGACTTCCTCGAGGTTTTCATGGATTATTTCTCTATTGTGGGGGATTCTTTTGAAGCGTATTTGGACAATCTTGATAAGGTCTTGGCACGTTGTGAAGAGGCCAACTTGGTGCTTAATTGGGAGAAGTATCACTTTATGGTCGAGGAGGGCACTGTCCTCGGCCACAAGATCTCCAAGAATGGTATTGAAGTGGATAAGGAAAAAATTGAAGTGATATCAAAACTCCAGCCTCCTACTTCCGTCAAAGGAGTGAGAAGCTTTCTAGGTCACGCGGGGTTTTACCGTCGGTTCATCAAGGATTTATCAAAAGTTGTGAACCCCTTGTGCAAGTTGTTGGAAAAAGATGCCAAATTTGTGTTCAATGAAGATTGTATGAAGGCATTTGAGTTGCTCAAGTTCAAGTTGACTACTACTCCTATTATTACCGCACCAGATTGGAGCTTTCCTTTTGATGCTAGCGATATTGCGGTTGGAGCGGTGTTGGGTCAAAGAATCAACAAAATCTTCCATCCGGTCTATTATGCAAGCAAGACCATGAATGATGCCCAAGTCAACTGCACCGTGACCGAAAAGGAGCTACTTGCTATTGTCTTTGCTATGGAGAAGTTCCGGCCATATTTTATGGGTACTAAGGTGATTGTTCACACCGACCATGCTGCACTTCGGTATTTGATGAGCAAGAAAGATTCTAAGGCAAGGTTGATGCGGTGGGTTCTTCTATTGCAAGAGTTTGATCTACAGATTCAAGACCGCAAGGGTAGTGAAAACCAAGTGGCGGACCACTTGTCCCGATTGGAGGAGGAGGGGAGGCCACATGACGGCCTTGAGATCAATGATTCTTTTCTCGACGAGCAACTCCTAGCCGTTTCAATGACCGGGTGTCATGACCCAAACCGATGGGCCGCAATGGGCACCCGGTACGTTACTCAATCGAGTACCTACGTAGCGTATCTTTCGTTTCATACTATCATAGGTAAATGAGCCAGAGAGGCTGTCATGAGATAAGTACAATAAAATATGGAGAAATACTCGACATTGGACGATCTAACATGTAATCCAAACTTAACGTACGGGCCTATAAGGCCAAAATAACCACTCGTATACCGAACATAGGCCGACAAGGCCATACAATTTTTTACGTACATGACATCTGTCTACAAGCATCTAAGGATACATAATTGTCATAAAGGTCCAGACAGAGTCCCGCCATTCCAAACAATACACATCTAAATTATAGTGACCAAACGAGCAACTCGGAGCAAATAGAGTGCACCAGCATCATCAGCTGAGCTGATCGCCTACCTGGAGGAGTCTCGACCTGTCTATCGAGACCTGCGGGCATGAAAGCAGCATCCCCAGACAAAAGGGACGTTAGTATGAATAATATACCGAGTATGTAAGGCACATAAAGAAGTACATAGCAGGCATGGAAGGAATATAGGGTAAATGACTCAACCTGTAAGTCTTGATAAATCCGTAAATCATGAAATAATTATAATGTCATTCATATGCGTATGGATGTCATGTCGTGCATAGGTACATGTTTCATAACATCATCAGGCCTCTGAGGGCATCCCATCATATCATCTCGGCCACTGTGGGCAAAATCATCAACGTATACCAGCTGATCAGGTGGTGGTGCGTATATAACGCTGTAACCTTTTTCCCATATCCCTTATCAATATAATATATATATATATATGTATATATAACGCCATCTGGTCATGGGTCAATGTACATGTATAAATGAATGAAATGCATAAGAAATACGTTAATAAGATTTTCTTGGAATGCCATAAAAATCCATATGTCTTTCGGATAAACTTTATTAAATACGTATTTTTCTGAGACCCATGAACAGAAGATATAATAATAATCCACATGGGGAATCAAGAATATAGACACCCCTAGTATTTCTATGAATAGAGTCATTTATGAAAGTTGTGTAATTTGCTCGTTTCATTTGTATTATTTGGATCATGCCAAAGAGAAAGAATGGATAACCTTAACATACCTGAGTCAATTCTCTTGACAATCCTCTAACACACGTTAATTGCGACAAAACACGGAATAAATTATATGAAAAGCCTGAAGCAACAACGTTGCTTATGCAAAGACCATATTGGCTGAACCTTTTTCTTAAGTAACTTATGAAATAAAGAGCTTGAATGAATTTCTTTAGAACAAAAACGTCACTGATGTTATGCAAAGGTTTGTCGGAATGCTTTCCTAAGATATTATATGTTTTCCTCATTTTTTTAGGTGGCCTACATAATTAATGTTTGGTGTTACCTTTCTTTCAAAGTGTGACACCTTGTTCTTTTATTACTTAGTCATAAAAAGGAAAGGGGTTGCTTCCCACGTTGGGGAAGGTTAAATCTTATCTCACTTTTTAATTAATTACGCAATAATTAATCAATTACCCAAATAATTAAGAATTATTTCAAATTACTTAAAATATTGCTAATTATTAGCATACTTTATACAACTCACTATTATGGCCATGTGGTACCTTGTATGTTACTAGTCCATAAATACCGGGTATTTTAGCCCGGGCCATATTTTATCCCAAAATGTCAAACTTCGACGAAATTTATTTTCTTAGATTTGCTTACCCTCTCAGCTTCACCAATTTACTCATCACTTGTTTAAAATAGCATAATGCTTATAATCAAGAAAATAATTTTATTCCCGAACTTGCGTCGATTAACCTACAGCGGAATTTTAATGTTCAAAAATGCGGGATGTAATCATTTACGAGCTTCCATTAATTTATTTATGGCATACTTTCATGTAGGAAAACATGGGGTGTAACACCGGGATGCCATGGTTTACAGATTTAGCCAACTATCTTGTGAGCGGCATTGTCCCGAATGAGTTCTCTTCAAACCAAAGGAAGAAGCTCAAACAGGACTGCCTTGATTATTGTTGGGATGAGCCGTATCTCGTTCGAATATGTACCAATGGTGTGATCCGGTGGTGTGTGCCGGAGGAAGAACAAATGGGTATTCTTGAGGCTTACCACTCTTCACCGTATGGTGGTCACCATGGTGGAACAAGAGCGGCAGCAAAAGTTTTGAGTTGTGGATTCTATTGGTCTACCCTATACAAGGATGCTAGTGAGCTTGTCAAGCATTGTGATGAGTGCCAAAGAGCCAGTGGGATTTATAAGAAGAATGAAATGCCTCTCACTACCATTTTGGAGATGACATCTTCGACGTGTGGGGTATTGATTTCATGGGTCCGTTTATTAGCTCTTTTTGGAAGACCTACATTCTAGTCACGGTTGATTATGTTTCCAAGTGGATCGAGGCCATTGCTTTTCCCAACAATGAAGCAAGGAGTGTGGTGGCATTCTTGAAGAAAAGCATCATTACAAGGTTTGGTACTCCGAAGGCCATTATTAGTGAAGGGGGTTCGCATTTTTGAAACCGGGCTTTTGATACCTTACTCACAAAGTATGGTGTCACTCACAATGTTTCGACCCCCTACCATCCTCAAGCAAGCGGGCAAGTTGAAGTCTCCAACAGGGAGATCAAGAGTATTCTATCCAAGACTGTCAATGCAAACCAGACTGATTGGTCAAGGAAACTTGAGATGCTCTATGAGCCTATAGGATAGCTTACAAGACTCTAATTGGTATATCTCCTTATCGGTTGGTATTTGGGAAAGCATGTCACCTCCCGGTGGAATTAGAGCATAAGACTATGTGGGCGCTGAAGAAATTGAACCTTGAGTGGGATGTCGCTGCCAATCTTCGGGTGGAGCAATTGAACGAACTTGATGAGTTCCGGTTCCATGCTTACTCCAGTTCGTCCTTGTATAAGGACAAGATGAAGTACCTACATGATATCCGGAACAAAGAATTCAAATAAGGTGACCTTGTTCTCTTATTAAACTCTCAGTTACGAATGTTTCCGGGAAAGCTAAAGTCAAAGTGGAGTGGTCCCTTTGAAGTGGTACATGTGACTCCTTTTGGTGCTCTAGATTTGAAAAACAAGAATGGTGAGATCTTTAGAGTCAATGGGCAGCTGGTGAAGCACTACCTTGGTAAGGTTGATGATGGCCACGTTGTGATCCATTTCAAGTGAATGATGGTAACATGCGGCGTGCCGTGACGTTAAATTAGGCACTTCTTGGGAGCAACCCATGTGTTTTTCTTTCTTTTGATTTTCTTCTTATATTAGGCATTATTTTGGACTAACTGGTTGTGAAGTGCATGTAGAATTGGTTGTGCAGTGCAGGAAATTAACAAGGAAATATTTGGCTAAGAGGTGAAATTGTGCGGACCGCGCCAGAATTATGCGGATCGCACAACCACTTCGCGACCGCACAATTCTGTGTGTGGTCGCACAGCTGGAATGGGGAAAATGCCAACTCTCTGAAGTTTGGCCTGACAAAATCCCTTAAGAGTTTGCGGCCGTGCCCAAAATTTCACGGACCGCACAAATTGTGCGGCCGCAGCCATTTTTATGCGGACCGCGCCAATGAATCTGATGATGAGCTACAAAATGTAAAGAGTGCGGATCGCACCAAAATTGTGCGGCCGCACTCAGGCAAGTCGGTGGGTCACTGGGGTCAAAGTATAAATAGGTCTTCTTGAAACTACTCACACTTTACACACTCTGACCTCTCAAGCAAGCCTAAAGCACAGTGCATTTCCTTGTTTTCAATATCATATTTTACTCATAAAGTGTTGATTTCCTACTACATTTCACTACTGGTATGTTCATTTCATTGGATTAATTTCATCTTTTTATTTTCTTTTCTTCTTTTAGTTTTCTTTTTATCTAGGGTTAGATTCATGCCAAAATGTCAAATTCATGCTAAATTATTGCTTAAAAGCATGTGGGTAGTGTTTGAATACATAATGGGGGCTAGGGTTAGTAACATTTAGTGTTCAATTGCCACAAATCATGCCTAATTAGTCAAAACCCTAGTATTAATCGTTCTTCAATGCCTCTCAGAATTGAATTTCATGGCCGCACACATTTTTGTTCGGTCCGCGCTAGGGTATGCGGCCGCATACTCTTTTGTGCCATTTGCAATAGCCTATATTGAAGGCACTTATGGTTGCTCAGATTGTGCGTCTGCACACAATTTTGTGCGGTCCGCGGTAGGTTTTTGCGGCCGCACTCAATCTTGTGCAATCCGCACAGTTGAAATTCAGAAACCAACAAAAAATGATTATGCGGCCGCACTCAAAATTGTGCGGTCTGCAATTGGTGTTATGCGGCCTCAGTTTTATGCAGTCCGTGCTTGGTTAACTTCAGAGACCTAGTAGTCTGAACCTGGGATCTCCGCAGCCGCACTCAAAATTGTGCAGTCCGCGGCCGCACTCACTTTTGTGCGGTTCGTGCTGCCCTGTTCTGAGAAGCACTGTCTTTCTTTTCAATTGTAATCTAATAACACATGTTGAACCCCAATTCTTACTAACTTTCACTACTTGTGTGTTGCAGACAATGGTGCATTCACGTGGTCGAGCTGATACTTCCAAAGGGAGGGCAGAACCCTCCCAAGGCAGGGGTCGAGGCAAACCCAACATACCACTATCCGTCAAAAAGATCATAAACGAGAAAGCCATAGCAAATAGACCTCCTGATTCCTCAGACACCAGTGAATACCTCCCATCCCGGGAGACTTCTGAGGGGAATTCTGTACAACCACAACTGGGGGCACAATAACAACAATTCCTCGATAGGCTCTGTTTAGTCAATGAGCCTACCTCCTCCTCTAGTTCTTCTGCTGACTCAGATGGAGGTAATGAGGCATCCAAACAATCTTCCCCACCTGCTACTACACGTGCTACAACAGCTACCCCTATCAATTTAGACGACGATGATGAAGTCCCGAATTGTCACGACCCAAACTGGAGGGTCATGTCTTGCACCCGGGCCATGCTTGCCGAGCACCAACGTACATTTTATCTAACTTTCCTTATTATATTTAAGGGCTGATGAGATCAATATAAATGGTAGACATAGATCATGAACCACTAACCATGAAAGATAATGGCGTGAACATACATAACATAGGATAACCATACAGTCAAGAAACTATATATAAGGTACGAGCTACCACGCTGCCATAAAAGACTATACAACAAAAATCAGCCAAAAAGGCATACTAAACTATACATGAGTCGACACCTGTCTACGAGCCTCTAAAGAAACATAAGTGCTACAACATTGCTGGAACAGGGCCTGACATACCCATAATATATATAACAAAAATGCATACCAAGACCACGGCAAGTCCGGAGATAGGATCTCGCCAATAACCATTAAATTGGGCATCTTACTGTGGTGGGGGAGCTGCGTCGACCCGTCATTAGGACCTGCAACACGACATGCAGCATCCACAAATAAAAAGGACGTCAATACGAATAAAGTACTGAGTATGTAAGGTTGGAAAGCATAAGTAAGAACAATAATGTAAACAGGGATAAAGAATATACAACCTGTAACATCTGGGTACCTCTAAGGGCTACTGATATGAAATGCATGATACATAGATATATATACATAAACCTTTAAAACATACGCCTCTGTGGGCATCATCATCATCATATCGTATCCTAATAGGCTCGGTAAAAACGTACCCGGCCATCATAAGGCTCGGTAGAATCGTACCCGGCCACGTGGAGCTCTGTAAGACCCAACTAATCAGTGGTTGCACAATAGTTGCCATACCCGGCCAACTGTAGTGCGGCTCGGTAGAGTAAAATAGATACATATATATAATGCATGCTCGACTCATGGAATCATGCTCTAAACCTTTCAGAGTGACGTAAGGTTAGTAACCTATGTACATGTTATTAGTACTAACTTTCATCATGAATCTTGTAAGAATCAAAAAGTACCAACAACATTGATAACATAAGAATAAGAGAAGCAACATCAACATTAATCGTTCCAAAAGAAGGGAAACACTGTAAGTACTGCTAGCTTCTAAGAGTAGAGTATCTTTGGAAGCTCGTTCATTACATTGTGTACAATCGGAGTCATGCAAAAGAAGGAAAGGGATATCCTCACATACCTTGTATATACTTCCCAACCTCAAGCCATGCAAATTTCACGACTCTTTAGTCTACAATAAGAGAAATGACACTATCGTTATTGTTTAGGCGTCGTAACTATTATGTATCGACAACAACCTATTTTTACGAGGAAACGGACAACACCTCCCCTATTTATATGACTTCCCACAAGTCAGAAAAATCACCAAACATCCCAAACAACATCAATAATAATCATATTGAGCCTCCTAAAGCTGTCCACCAACCAACAACACTACTACCAAGCCTTTCAATATACATTTCACAAGTTATAGCTTCAACGACTTAACCGCAACTTGGATAATCTTAAATATATGTAGAGTAAGAGGTTCCTTACCTTTAAACAGAAAGAATAACTCCAATTTGACCTTAATTGTCCACGAAATATCCCTCCAATGCTGCCATAAGAACAAGGAAGCGAAACAAGCAATCAATTAGGGTTTTTCGGCACTAGAATCACTTTAGAAGACTTGAAATCACCTAGGGTTGATGTTAAAAACTTGAGGGAGTATTTACAGAACATAAACCACTTAAAAAAACCTCCCACACGAGTTGGAACAACACAAAAATGAGCAACAACAAGAAGAACAAGAAACTTACTAGCGCCACGGGATTCCTGACGCTTGATTTGTTTTGTTTGCCCTTTGTTTGGGTGTTGGATCAAGAGAGAAACTTGAGAGAATGTTTTTAGGGTTATAACGTCTAAGTATAATGAAAAACATGACTTAAAATGGGTTGAGGCATTCATTATATATATATATATATATATATATATATATATATATATATATATGTGTGTGTGTGTGTGTGTGTGTGTGTGTGTGTGTCTTAAACTGCCTATGTAGGCCCCATAGAGAGCTGCTTGATGCAGTCTCGCGAAAACGTGAATATCTCTCTAGTCCGAGATTGTATTGACGAACAGTTTAATGCGTTGAAAACTAGACTCATAGATCTTCAATTTGGTGGGTAGATAACCCCGTAATTCCGTGTAAATAGGGAGAAAAACTTAGTAACATTCGAACTTAAGTTTCATTAAAATTATCAACCTAAGTTGCGTCAACTTTTGACGACTTTTGTTTTATAACTCGTTTGACTTCAAGACTTATAATACGGAATATGATTCAAATACCTTGAAACAAGACCTCTTGAGTATATTAAGCACCTCTAGGTTTACCCGAAAATACGAGTTACAACATCCTTGATTCGTTTAACTTCTAATACTTTTTAACCACCCTTATACACCCTTGTATCATATAAGACCAATAGGATTAACTTCTTATCATGTCAAAGATAATCTCTTCTTCGATTTACGTCGCCTAACTTACGGCATAAACTAACTGGCAGAAAATGGGCACATTTTGTAAGTCGATCAACTATCACCCAGATGGAGTCAAACTTATGATAAGAGCAAGGTATTCCAATAATGAAGTCCATATTAATCACCTCCCATTTCCAGGTCAGAATGTATATTTTGAATCAATCCACCGGGTTTCTGACGCTCGATCTTTAGTGGTTGACAATTAGGACACTGGGCTATAAATTCTGCAATAGACTTCTTCAAGTTATCCCACCAATACTGCTCCTTAACGTTATGATACATCTTTGTCGAGCCGGGATGGATGAATATCGGTATTGATGAATCTCAATCATAATCTTCTCTCGCAACCCTGCTACATTAGGCACACCTAATCGGCCCTGGTATCTCAGTGCCCCATCTCCTTCAATCTTGAAAGCCGTAATTTCACACTGCTGAATGCTCTCTCTCAATCTTACTAAGGTAGGATCTTCATGTTGCCGTGCTTTTACCTCGGCTACCAAAGATGATTCTATTGTATTCTGTACAGTAACACCTCCGTCATCGGAGTCTAACAATCTGATTCTCATATTGGCTAGCTGATGAAGCTCTTTAGTCAACCCCTGTCTACCTGCCTCAATGTGTACTAAGCTTCCCATGACTTACGACTGAGAGTGTCTGCCACAACATTGGCTTTACCGGGATGGTACAATATCTCAACATCGTAATCTTTTAGTAATTCAAGCCACCTACTCTGCCTCAAATTCAACTCCTTCTGCTTGAAGATGTATTATAAACTCTTGTGATCAGTGTAGATGTCAACATGGACGATGTATAAGTAGTGCCACCATATCTTCAAAGCAAATATTGTTGCAGCCAATTCGAAATCATGGGTCGGATAATACTTTTCATGCTTCTTCAATTGTCTTGATGCATAAGTAATCACCTTCCCACGTTGCATCAAATACGCACCCCAAACCTATACCTGAGGCATCACAATATACCACATAACCTTCTGTTCCTTCTGGGAGAGTGAGCACTGGCACGGATGTCAATCGATTCATTAGCTCCTGAAAACTTTGTTCACAAGCGTCAGACCACTAGAACTTAGTAGCTTTATGTGTTAACTTAGTCAATGGTGCTGATATAGAGGAAAACCCTTCTACAAATCGCATATAGTATCCTGCTAGCCCCAAGAAGTTGCGGACTTCTGATGGTGTTGTAGGTCTCGGCCAATTCTTTACTGCATCGATCTTCTGAGTGTCGTTACTAATACCCTCGTCAGATATCATATGACCAAGGAATGCTACTGAGTTCAGCCAAAATTCACATTTGGAGAGCTTAGCATATAACTTACGACCCTGAAGCGTCTGTAATACTATCCTCAAGTGCCCGCATGTTCTGCCTCCAAATGAGAATACACCAGAATGCGATCAATGAATACGATCACGAACACATCAATATAGGGCATGAATATAGTATTCATGAGATCCATAAAAGTTGCTGGGTAATTTGTTAGCCCGAACGACATCACCAAGAACTCAAAGTGCCCATATCTTGTCCGGAAGGCCGTCTTTGGAATATCCTTCTCCTTAACCCTCACCTGATGATACCCTGAACGTAAGTCAATCTTAGAGAAATACTTTTCACCCTGGAGTTGGTCAAACAGATCATCAATCCTTGGATGTGGATACTTGTTCTTTATAGTAAACTTATTCAACTGTCGATAATCGGTACACATCCTTAACGACCCATCTTTCTTCCACACGAACAAAACTGGCACACCCCAAGGTGAAGTGTTAGGTCTAGTGAAGCCCTTATCCAACAAGTCCTTCAACTGCACCTTCAACTCTCGCAACTCTTCCAGGGCCATCCTGTATGGAGGAATAGATATGGGATGAGTGTCAGGCAACACATCAATGCTAAACTCAATCTCCCTTTCAGGAGGAAGGCCTGGGAGTTCGGTTGGGAAAATATCTCGAAATTCATTGACCACGGGGATTAATTGTAGAGTAGGCGGCTTCGCCTTCGCATCCCTAACGCGAATGAGATGATAAATGTAACCTTTTGAGATCATCTTCCTTGCCTTAAGATAGGAAATAAACCTACCTTTCGGCGTAGCAATGATCCCCTTCCTTTCAATGACGGGTTCACTAGGAAACTGAAAACTAACCATCTTTGTACGACAGTCAATATTTGCATAGCATGAGGCTAACCAGTCCATTCCCATTATCACATCGAAATCAACCATTTCTAACTCAAATAAATTTGCCGAGTTTTGACGACTACAAATCATCACTATGCAATCTTTATATACCCTTCTAACAATCACAGAATCTCCGATCAGGGTAGATACCGCAAGTGGTTTACTTATCAATTTAGGTTCAACGCAAAACTTATTAGCCATAAAGGGTGTAACATATGATAATGTAGATCCCGGATCAATCAGCGCATATACATCGTAAGAAAACAAAGACAATATACCTGTAACAACATCCGGAGACGACTCGAGATCATGTCGACCTACTAGAGCATAGGTTCGATTTTAAGCACCACTCGAACTCAGCACTGCACCTCTACCTCTACCACGACCTATCGACTACTGAAAACCCTGTGCTGGAGATCGAACTGATGAGGAAGAACCAGATACAAATCAAGTTGGCTGAGCCATACCACCACCTCCTCTGTTAGGATAATCTCGCGTCATATGGCCAGGCTGTCCGCAAGAATATAACGCATCAGAACCTCGACAGCACAGTCCAAAGTGGGCCTTGCCGCACTGATCACAACATGGTGTTGGGGGTCTCGTCTGACTAGTATCCCTGTGATATTGCGAGCTTGATGCATGCGAACTCTTACCTGGACCAGAATAGGTAAATCAATCATATTAAGGCCTCTAAAACTGTGGAGGAGCACTAGCTACAGGTGGCGCCTAACTCCTCGAAGACTGGGGCCTGACACTGACTCCGAAGTCATCAGAATAACCTGCAAATCTCACCCTCTTGTGTTGCCCCCTATCCTGCTCCCTATCTGCCCTTTACTGGTGCTTACGATCCTCTAAGGTCTAGGCATAAGCCTCAATACGGGAAATATCCATGCTCTCCACCAAGGAGGTTGTCGTGCACTCATTTATCAAATGTGGTCCCAACCCGTTCACGAACAGATGCACCGCATCGCTCATCTCGGCCACCATATGGGGAGCAACCTTTCTAAACAATCAAACTGTATACTATACTCTCGCACACTCATATTACCTTGTCGAATGTTTAAGAACGTATCAGCTCTAGCTCGTCGTATCTCAACTGGCAAGTGGTGACGTAGAAAGGCCTCAAAAAATTCCTTCCACACAGCTGGAGGAGCGCTCGGACCCCTGGATCTCTCCCAACTATCATACCAGAAGACCGCTAAATATCGTAACCGATAAGAAGCCAACTCTACTGCCTCTGTATCACTAGCATGCATAACCCGCAATGTACAATGAACCTGATCAATAAAAGTATGTAGGTCCTCCTTGGGGCCAGATCCGGTAAACAATGGAGGGTCTAGATTAATAAAATCACGAACTCTCGTATTAACCGGTTTATCAACAGCACCGGCATTCTGCCTCTGAGCCTGAGCAACTACCAAGCTAGTCAACAACTACACTACACTCCGCATATCCTTGTCTGTAGTACCAGACAGAGGAACTGGTGGTGCTGGGTGCCTCCTAATATCCTCTGGAGGAGACGGAGTAGATGAGGTATGAGACAACATCTCACTCTGAGCCTCACTTTGGCCTGATCTGGCCTTGGGCACCTGACTGGTACCCTCTCCTGCAGTTGTATCAAGCCGTCTACTAATCGTTTGCTTCCTAGTCGAAGGCATCACTGAAAGAAAACAAGGTAAATATTAGATACGAACACTTACAACTCAACTCTACGCACAATCTAGATTCAGGAAGAAGGTAACAACCCTAGATGTCATGTAGCCTCCTGATTATGAATGTGGCGCGCTACACATCCATAATCAAGACGCTACTAGACACAGCTCATAGACAACCCCTAGGACAGACTCGCTCTGATACCAAGTTTGTCACGACCCAAACTGGAGGGTTATGACTTGCACCCGGGCCATGCTTGCCGAGCACCAACATACATTTTATCTAACCTTCTTTATTATCTTTAAGGGCCGACGAGATCAATATAAATGGTAGACATGGATCATGAACGACCAATATTGAAAGATAATGTCATGAACATACATAACATGGGATGACCAGACAATCAAGAAACTATATATAAGGTACGGGCTACCATGCTGCCATGAATGACTATACAACAAAAATCAGCCAACAAGGATTACCAAAACTATACATGAGCCAGCACCTGTCTATAAGCATCTAAAGAAACATAAGTGCTGCAACATTGCAGGAACAGGGCCCGACATACCCATAATGTCTATAACAAAAATGCACACCAAGATCACGGCAAGTCCGAAGAAAGGATCTCGCCAATAACCGCTGAACTGGGCAGCCTACTATGGTGGGGGAGTTGCATCTACCTGTCTATCAGGACCTGCAGCACAACATGCAGCATCCACAAATAAAAAGGACGTCAGTACGAATAACGTACTAAGTATGTAAAGCAGGAAAGCATAAGTAAGAACAGTAATGTAAACAGGGATAGAGAATATACAACCTGTAACATCCGGGTATCTCTAAGGGCTACTAACATGAAATGCATGATACATAGATATATATACATAAACCTTTAAATATACATCTATGTGGGCATAATCATCATCATACCATACCCGGCCGTAATAGGCTCGATAAAAACATACCCGGCCATCATAAGGCTCGGTAGAATCGTACCTTGCCACGTGGAGCTCGATAAAACCCAACTGATCAATGGCTGCACAATGGTGTCGTACCCGGCCGACTATTGCGCGACTCGGTAGAGTATAATAGATACATATATATAATGCATGATTGACTCATGGAATCACGTTCTAAACCTTTCGGAGTGACGTAAGGTCGGTACCCTCTGTACACGTTATTAGGACTAATTCTTCATCATGAATCTTGTAAGAATCAAGATGTACCAACAGCATTGATAACATACGAATAAGAGAAGCAACATCAACATCAATCGTTCCATAAGAAGGGAAATAATGTAAGTACTGCTAGCTTCTAAGAGTAGAGTATCTTTGGAAGATCGTTCATTACATTATGTACAATCGGTGTCATGCAAAAGAAGGAAAGGGATAGCCTCACATACCTTGTATATACTTCCCAACCTCAAGCTATATAAATTTCACGACTCCTTAGTCTACAATAAGAGAAATGACACTATCATTATCGTTTATGCGTCGTAACTATTATGTATCGACCACAACCTATTATACGAGGAAGCGTATAGCACCTCCCCTATTTATATGACTTCCCACAAGTCAAAATAATCACCAAACAACCCAAGAAACATCAATAATAATCATATTGAGCCTCCCAAAATAGTCCACCAACCAACAACACTACTACCAAGCCTTTTGATATATATTTCACAAGTTCTAGCTTTAAAGACTTAGCCGCAACTTGGATAATCTTAAATAAATGTAGAATAAGAGGTTCCTTACCTTTAAAGAGAAATAACAACTTCAATTTGACCGTAATTTTCCCCGAAATATCCCTCCAATGCTGCCACAAGAACAAGGAAGCGAAACTAGCAATCAATTAGGCTTTTTCGACACTAGAATCACTTTAGAAGACTTGAAATCGCCTAGGGTTGATACTAAAAACTTGAGGCAGTACTTATAGAACATAAACCACTTAAAACAACCTCCCACACGAGCTGGAACAACACAAAAATGAGCAACAACAAGAAGAACAAGAAACTTGCTAGCGCCATGGGATTCACGATACTTGATTTGTGTTGTTTGCCCTTTGTTTGGGTCTTGGATCATGAGAGAAACTTGAGAGAATATTTTTAGGGTTCTAAGGTCTGAATATACTGAAAAAATATCTTAAAACGGGTTGAGGCATCTTATATATATATATATATATATATATATATATATATATATATATATACACATACTTTCCCTGTTATATTTTCTCTGTTGTCTTCCAATTTCTGTTTTCCTTTTTCTATTTTTTGTATTCTTTTTTTTAATTCATTTATTCTATATATCTGAACAAATACTATATATATATATATATATATATATATATATATATATATATATATATATATATATATATATATAAAGTTATGTATTTACACATAACTTTATATAATTTAGGTTGCTGATCTATGTCTAGAAGTAGATCTCCTTATCACTCCTAGGCTCATGAGTTCTTCAATTTGATTTCTAAAGTCTTCTAAATCTTGATTTGTAGCTTCTATTGAGGCTGTTTTAATTATATATTCTGGGTTAATTATATCTAATTTACACATAACTTTATTATTTTCCCAATGTTTNATTTGTCTTTACCATGTATAACTACATAGTATTTAAATCTTTTTTCTTGGTTTTTGTCTGTAAAATACTGTCCTAAGGCATTAAGAGCCGCTATAACATATTTAGTGTCTTTTTTATTATATGCTATCCATAAGTTATCAATTAAACATCTTTGAGGTCTATCTATGACACATTCTGGTAATACTCTAAACGATATGTTTGATGGTGGAAAAAATATTAAATTATGCTTTCCAAAACTTATTCTATCCATATGAGTTTGTTCTGCAAAAGATTGTGGCTTAAAATGAAGATTACCTAATACTGTCTGCAAGTATTTGTCTGAGGGTGAGGCTTGAATGCCCTTCCCTTTGTCTTCAGTCTTGGGAACTGTTGGTCTCATGCTGTACATGTAAAATATTTATTAATTAACAGTAATTTTAAGCCTGCTTAACTGATCTGCTAAATTATTATCTTTTCCTTTAATATGTTCAAAAACCAAATTATATATTGATATAGTATCAATAAAATTTAACCATCTTCTTCTACTACTATTCTTTGCATTTATCTTTTGGTGAAACTTAACTATAGCTTCACAGTCAGTTCTAATTGTTACTTCTTGTTTATTCAATATGTATAATTTAAAACTATTTAATCCGTATATTACAGCTAAAATTTCTGCATCTATACTACTCATATTTCCTTTTTCTCTATATTTACCACTTTGGTAAGCATATATTTTTTCTGTATTCTTATCACTATATTTATTTGGTTTTGCCTTCAAAACTGCTCCCCATCCTTCAAAACTCCCGTCTGTTTCTATAATTAAGTAGTCTGTTTCTAATGGCATATTTAAATCAGGAATATTTTTTATTTTTTCTTTGATTTTTTGTACTAATTTAATGTCTTCTATGTTGAAATATTTTTGTCCTGTAGAGCCTGTTTTAGCATATAGTGGTCCTGCTATTTTTCCTAAATCTTTTATAAAATCTCTTGCATAATTTACTATTCCTAAAAACTTTTGTAGTTCTTTAGTATTGTCTAATTTATCTGGCATTTCTAGAGCCTTTTTTAGCTATATGGGGTTGTAATTTAATTTTTCCATCCCCTAAAACTACTCCTAGAAAATTGATATAATTTTTACATAGTTCTTTTTACTAATTATTATTCTATTATCTACAAATAATCTAAATACTGTCTGTAGATGTCCTAAATGCTCTTTAATATCCTTACTAAATACTAATATATCGTCTACATATACTAAAAAAAATCTCTTATATTCTCCAAATATACTGTCCATTTTGCGTTCGAAAATTGGTGGAGCTGTTTTTAGTCCGAACGGTATTACCAACCATTCGAAATGCCCTTCTGGACAAGTAAATGTTGTCCATTCAATACTTTCTTCATGCATTTTTACTTGCCAATCCTGATTTACAATCAAACTTACTGAATATCTTTTTTCCTTGTATTCTATTTATTAGTTTTGTTTTGTCAGGTAACTTATATCCGTCTGTTTTAATGTTATCATTAAGTCTCTTATAGTTTATTACCATTCTTGCTTTTCCTCTTATGATTTCACTGTGATTTCTAACCATGAAGGCTGCTGACCTTTGTCTAGAAGTAGATCTCTTTATCACTCCTAGGCTCATAAGTTCTTCAATTTGATTTCTAAAGTCTTCTAAATCTTGATTTATAGCTTCTATTGAGGCTGTTTTAATTATATATTCTGGGTTAATTATATCTAATTTACACATAACTTTATTGTTCTCCCTCTATATATAGAGGGAGTAAATGCAATATATAGAGGGAGAAATGTCAGGTAACTTATAATTAAGTCTAGACGGATTATAATCAATCAGGCTCTGATACCAGAAGTACTAGACTCTATTAAAAACATAGAAAAACCACTTTTTAAAGGTTTCAATGACTTCACTGAAGCATTAGACTATGCAAGAGGAATACTAGGACCAAACTACTATATCTCCCCAGCACTCAGACAAAACCCAGAAAAAATTCCCCAATATAACATCCAAAAGGACAACGTTAAGATAATATTCTGTGATCATTGCTCATCAATGACGGAAGCCTTCAAACGAATAAACCAGAAGAATGAAATCTTGGCACAGGAAAAAACAAGACTTATGGAGGAAATGAAGGTACTAGAACAAAGAATACATGCGTTAAAATTTGAATTGACACAATGCCAGACTCAAGTTATATCTCAACAAGACACTGAGATGAGTAGTCCAAAACAGAGTTCTCCAGCTCAAGAAAAAATGGATGAGAAGGGTGTGCATTCCCCAATGAATGCAGCAAAATCTACTGTATCGGATAATGATACAGCTAGTCCGGTTCAAACGGTAACCGGTAAAGACATATCAAATCCGTTTATGGCTGTCACTTTGCCAAAAAGTGAAGATGAAGGTTCATCAAGACGAAGACTACCTAGAACACTAACACAGGGAGAAGCATTAAAAAAGAAGGGTATAATTTCTAAAAAGAAAAAAAATGAGAAAATAGAAAGCATAATTAAACAGACATTAGAAAATTTCTTTCAAGAAAAATAAAAGCAAGAATAACATATGACTAAAAGTCCCAGTTTTAATCCAAGTCCAGAAAGGTCTCAAAGCTCAGGGGAAGATGATAATGAAGACCACTTAAATTATCAAGATGCCCAAGATCCATACGAAGATGATTCTGGAATGAGTTTTGATTCAATAGCTCTACATAACTTAGACACGTAAAAGGAAGCAAGATCTTAGTTAGAAGAAAATAAGAGCAACAAAGACAAAAAGCAATAATTCGGAAGACAATTGAAAAAGAAGAAGTGACATAAAGAAAAGAAGACGTGACAAAAGGTAGTACTACAAGACAAGCTGAAATTTGAGTGGAAGAAAATAGTCACAAACACTAAAGAAATCCCTGCCTAAGCCATGTGAAGATGGGGCCCAATGAAGTACCCTACAAGGCTAGACAAGAAAGATTTCTGGAAGGGTTTGGAGTCCATTTTGAAATCCGTCTAAAAAATTTAGCTATAAAAAGGGAAAGATAGATGAAGAGAAGACACAACTACAAGAGAAAAAACACTCTCAAGAAAGCCAAGCCACCAAAATACTCTCCTTCATCACCCACCATCCTCCAAACATCTTGTAATATACCTTGTAAAATATTTCCTTATGTATGCCTTAGTAGTTTCTACCTCGAGTTTGTAAAATAAATAAATCATTATGCTTGTGTGTGCCAGATCTTAATTCCCAAGTCCAGTAAACTTTTTGGGTTTCCCGAAAGGGAAATCTCTCTCCTGTAAACATGTAAGTTACTTATTTTATCTAAATTATGTTTATGGATATTACCCCTGTTTTACAGTTTTATGTTATTATGTATAGTATATGTTTATTATTCCTCAATTATTAGTAGGTATATATATATATATTATATATATATATNCCTTTAGTCTGTATTCCTATTTTAATATTTTTCCCGAATTCTGCTAAATTTATCATGAAGCCTGGGCTAATATAGAATATTCCTCCATTGTTGGTCATGTCTACTTCTGTTAAACCTATTATAGATTTCTTTTGGTCTGACCATCTGTCATCATATACCACGATTAGTACTTTGGTTCCTATGTTTTTTCTAGTTAGTCCTTTTAATCCGATTACTATTAACCCCATATGCATTAAATTCTTTTTATGATTTTTTAGTTGCCTTACTGATTCTGGGTTGATTAAATTTAATTTTGCAACTTTATTTCCTATGGCTGATAACTGTTCTTCTCTATAATGCCTATACAATTGAGAATTATTTGAGAAATATCCTGTATTATATAATAATTTTGGGTTGAGTAATCTCAATTGATTTTGTTGAAATATTTGTATGTCTTTTTCTATATCTATTATTTCGTCTAATAGTTGATTATCTTCTTGTCTTTTCTTAGTTAAAATTCTTGTTAACATATTATTCCCTATTCTATTATCTGTAAAACTTATTCGTGGCCTTTCTTCATTCATTGTTCTTGACCTACCTGAAAAAAGGTCCATTTTTGGGGTTTTCTTATTTTAGGTCTGTCTTTTTGCGGTGTTATTTCTACTCTTTTTAATTGTTCTATTAAATCGTCTACTTTTGGAATTTCTACTTCAGTCTTTATTTCTTTTTCTTTAATAATTTTATCTAGTTTTTTATTAATTTCTAAAAGTAATACTATTAAAGTATTATTCTGTTTTATTATTGTTTGATCAGCTTTTCCTTGAGGAGTATAGCTAGTAAGTCCTTCTGGATTGGGCTGAAATCTTTCTGTGAATTTTAATGCGTTATCATATACTGGATCTATTTCTAGTTGTAAATCACTCATGAAAGAGCAATTTCTTTTATTGTGTCTATCTTTTCTTTCAAAGTGCTTATCTCACTTTTTAATACTTCTACTTGATAGGTTATTTTTTCTACTAATTTGATTGTTTCTGTTTCTAGTTCTTTAGGTTTTTCTGTAATAGTTTTAATTAATTTTTCTATTTCGTTAGGTATTTTTTCTAGGTTAAACTTATTGTTCAGGAATTGTATTTTTCTGTCAATTTCTAGCTCTTGTGATTTTAAGAAATCAAAATTATTTTCTAATTTTTCTAGAGTCTTTCTTTGTTTGGTTTGTAATGCTTCTACTATTTCTAGTGTTCTTATTATGTTTTTATTATTTTCTTGAGTTTTATCGCCAAGGTTGATTATTAGATCTACCAAAGTATTATATTGTTTATCGTCAGTATGTAATATATGTTCTCCACACTGAAATTGCACTTTATTACCGAATTGTCTTTTAGTATTCTATACTTCTTTTCTGGATATATTTTTAAATCTAAATATTCTAGATTCTTTAATTTATCTATTTTGTTTAACCTAATGGTATCCAAATTTTTTGGCTCTTAAAGAATTTTATTCTTTGATTTTCTAAATATATTTCTCCCTCTATATATTGTATTTCTCACTCTAAACTTGATTGATTATAAGTCTAGACGGATTGATTATATCCGTCTGATACCCACTTTGAGTGTAGATTCTAACCCATAGAAGTTGCACCTGAAGGGAGATACCTGGGCTTTAGACGAACACAAAGTAGCATAACTAATGTCGTGAGGATAAGCCACGGACGAATCAGCCACACTCCTATTGGAACATGCGAACGTCCATTTTCGAAATCGCAAAAGTACATTATAATCAATCATATTATAGACGGATTGATTATATATAATATACACTTAGTATATATATATATATATATATATATATATATATATATATATATATATATATATATATATATATTAAACCGCCTATGTGGGCCCCATAGAGAGCTGCTTGCAGCAATCTCGCGAAAACGCGAATATCACTCTACTCCGAGATCATATTGACAAACGGTTAAATGAGTTGGAAACAAGACTCATAGATCTTCAATTCGGTTGGTAGATCACCCTGTAATTTCAAGTAAATTGGGAGAAAAGCTTAGAAACATTTGACCTAAAGTTTAAGTAAAACTATGAACCTAAGTCGCGACAACTTTTGACGACTTTTGTTTCATAACTCGTTTGACTTCAGAACTTATGATACGGATATTATATGATTCAAATACCTTAAAACACGACCTCTTGAGTATATTAAGAATCTCTAGGTTTACCCGAAAATACGAGTTACAACATCCTTGATTTGTTTAACTTCTAATACTTGTTAACCACCCTTATACAACCTTGTATCATTTAAGACCAATAGGATTAACTTCTTATCATCTCAAAGATAATCTCTTCTTCGAATTACGTCGGCTAACTTACGGCATAAACTAATGTACGTGAATATGGGTTGTAACACGGATGACAGGAGAGGGGTTGATACAATTGAAGGAGGTCTAGCTAGATCAAGAAAGCCGGAGGTGTGGGCTGATAGGTTTGACAGTGAGAAGGCATATTCCAAGTTTCGGGAATGGTGGTCCTAAAGGTCTCTCACTCTTGAGCGAAAATTCGTAACCAAAGACCTGAGCCAGCACAATCCAAATATTCTAAAGCAATTCACAGAGAGACAAGGATGGAAATGGTTTACCAGCCGGATGCAAGATGCCAATGAATACCTCGTCAAGGAATTTTATGCCAATGTTGCCCACATCATAAAGGGTACAAAGGTGACGACGGTCTGAAGCTTGAAAATCCGGTTTGATGGCCAAGCACTGAACAAATATGTTGGGTTTGAGGAGGTTGAGGATGTACAATACCTGGAGAAGTTAGCCTTGGGTGATGCAGTTCGCCCATGGCTAGGTGAGATACTTGCTATTCCGGGAACAACACCTCCGTGGCTCACAGCAGGAGTGCAGATTGTCAGAGCCACCCTTAACTTTGACGCAAAAGGGTGGCAAACATTTGTGTGCAGACGTCTTGACCCATGCCAGCATGAGAATGTCCTTCCACTTCCCCGAGCAGTATTGGTAGCTTCTATCATGGCAGGCTATCCTATTAATGTGGAGAACTTGATGTCCTGCAACATCTCCAACGCAGTCAAAAAAGAAGAAAGATCATATCCCTACCCAACTTCCTCACTGAGTATTTCCATGATCAAGGGGTAGAGCCGAGACATTTTGATGTGGAGGTGAAGGCTAAAAAGCCTTTCTCATGGTATCACCTCCAGGGAGCGGACAACCCTAAGTCAAAGGGTAAAGCCACTACATCCACTGGCCAGTCTGAGGAGCCAGGGGTAGTGGCCACAGGGTTAGTTGTCGAGCCCTCCACAGCAGACGATACTTCTACTAGAGCAGCAGCCATACCTCCTCCATCTTCCAAACCATCTATCTCAGTGCCACTGGTAATGCCTTCATCTTCTACCTACCCTCAGACTGCACTAAGGGTTTCCCAGACACTATCCAGTCTCAACAACTGGATGCAGGCAGCTACCACAAAGCCGACTGCCATATCTAGTGTAGTGGCAGCACAATCTTCAGCCCCAGCAGTGCGTCAGGTTACTCCATCAGTGGAGGACTCATTGAAGAAGATTCTGGACAACTAGAAGAAGATTCTGGACGAGCAGAAGAAGATCTGGGAGACTCTTGATACACATGGGAAAATAATTAAGGATTTGGGGAAGCATGTGAAGAAGATGCGAAAACTCAAAAGTAGTCGGTCGGGAAGTTGAGCAAAGAGGTTGAGAAGACTGCACTTGCAGGGATTTTCCAATGGACCATATCATAGAGGAGACAGTCCCCACAGCACATGCAGCAGAGCTCGAGGCACCAGGGGCAGTGCCGGCTAGTCTGAGGAGCCAGCTGCAACTTCCCACACTGCTGAGGAGCTGATTTAGATGCTCAGCAACCCCGTAGTCCCCCAGTCAGAGGATGTAGAGATACAGTTAGAGGATACTGAGGACCCTGTTCAGGTTGAGGACCCGATGCAGACAGAGACGACATAGGGAGTTTTCTTTACTCTCTACCCATTTTCCCTATTCTTATTTGTTATGAGCATTGGGCAACGCTATTTTTCATTTATGGGGTTGATTTATGACATTTGGTATGTAATAACCACTACACTATTTTTCTTTATCTTTATTCTCACTTTTGGTATGTATATATTTTTACCATTTGATGTTTATATTCATTTCCATTTATGTATATATTCGCTTTACTTCAATTTTGGATATATTCAGTTTAATTTCCATAGTTTACTTCATCACTTTTTTCGTTATTTTTCCTTAGTAGAATAACTTCTTATTTACTTTAGTAGCTTCTTTTTAATTTGTTAGCTTCTTTTTAAGTTTTGTGTTGACAATAAAGCTTTGGTTTTCTTAATGCCACGGTTCTTTCCAAAGGTGGATGTTGTGTGAACCAGGTGGCTCTTCCCAGCAATGGATGGCGTGACAACCTTCTTAAGGGATTGATTCCATTTTATTTATGTTTTGGTATTTATAGTAGTTATGAATAAAAGTGTCTCAAGAAGGCTTCACTTGGTACTAACACATTTACCTTCGACCTTATGGTTAAAAACAAGTTGATTGGCACAGAATAGCTCTAGTTGTGACCTTTAGACTCTTGTGCTGACTAAAACAATCATCGAGTGGTTTCTTTGAGCCATTTGTGATGTTCAATCTTAGCAAGGGTTCTTGTGGACCCTCGACACTTTTCTCTTTAACAATCCAACAGCTTGAGAGGTGAGTTATTGAATTGCAAGTCCAAGTTCCGTGCCAATAAGTCTAGAACTTGCCCTGAATGTTTGTCTAGGCAAACTTCTAAGTGTAAGTCGACTTGAGAAATTATTGTAGACTCTCCTTGATCCAATTTGAAACTTGAAAGCTTCCGTAGCCTACCAATGTGATATCCCCAGTCAACCCCTTTGAGCTGAAGCCCTTTTTCTTTCAATAATCACGTTACAAGCCTTTATCCATTCTATTGACCCTCTCTTGGCACTCGATCTTTCCTTGGAATTCTTGATATACAATTGGCAAAAGCATAAGTTTGGGGGAGAGACGAGGAATGTAAAAGTGATAAAAGGTACAAAGAACAAAAAGAAATGAAGAAAAGGGAAGGCAAAAAGAAAGAAACAAAGGCTAAAAAGAAATATGTCAAAAAGAAGTGAATAAGATAGAAAGTTGAAGGGATTCAAAGAAAGCAATGATGAAAGGCATGGAATGATTGGAAAAGGAGAAATATTATTGTCATGAGCAAGAAAGAGTAACAGTCTGTCTCTCTAGTTCCCCTAAGGAAGAAGAAAATGACTCAAAGAGTCAAGAAATTATGAGCCAAAATGAGAAAATGGAGTGCTTAAGGAAAGATGAAACCATCATATGCCGATAAGTCCTACCTTGATCCAAAAGCCTTTATTAAATTCCCGCAAAAGTCCTATATGATTTCAAGTGGAGTGAGATTACAATAGTGGTGATTTACATAAGGGGCAAGCTTATGGTACTTAGAGCCGGAGTGTCATTCTTCTGAGAGAGATGAGTGTACCTCTTCACAATCCTTGTTTTGAATGTTTCATTCTAAAGTGAGATTTGCTTATGGAGAGTAGAGGAGGGGGAGTTTGGGTTCCCCAATGACCTACGTAATAGAGAGAGCTTCCTTCGTGAATTAATTCAACTCTTGATGCTCTAGTGTTACACTGGAACTATGGTACTCAAAAGGTCAAAACATGGTGTTGTTGATAATTCATTTGTGTTGAGGGTAATTGTTAGTCCCAAATGATGCATGATTTATTCACCTTAGGCCAGCTGAAGTATCATGTTGTTTTAGTGGAGGTGGGAATTACCTTATTTGCTTGAGGACAAGCAAAAGCTTAAGTTTGGGGGAGTTTATAAGTAGGGATTTCAACCTATTATTTGCTCTCTTTTACTTGTGTTTTAGGCCAAAAATGCTTGAAGGTATTCCCGGAAACTAATGAAATATGCTTGCTTGCAGGAATTGTTCAAAATGAGCCAAAGGAACCTTAATCAACTCACATAGGATTCAGAAGTTAAACAAAAACCAAGGCTGGGAAATGAGTTCTGAAGCGCGGACCGCACAAATATTGTGCGGCCGCGAAAGCCATGATGCGCCCGCGAGCATAATTATGTGGTCCGCATAAGGGAGATTCAGAGAGTGTGATTTTTGGGGTAAAAGATGAGCGCGGGCCGCACCAGAAATGTGTAGCCGCGTAAGTCCCTGTGCGGCCGCGATTGAAATTATGTGAACTGCGATGACTGAGGTTTAGAGAGCTTACAATTTGAGCAAAAGAGAGAAGTGCGGTTCTCGTCAGAATTGTTCGGCCGTAGAAGTCCCTTGTGTGGCAGCGATCGAAATTATGCAGTCTGCGAAAGCTCAGCTCAGCCCAGATCCAAAACTGAAGAACGCGGACCGCACCCATAATTGTGCGGCCGCAAAAGCAAGAGTGCGGCCGCACAACCTCTGCAGGGCAATTTTGTCAGATATTTTTAGCTTAGTATAAATAGGTCTTTTTGACATTTTTAGGTTATGTTATGTATTAGATGAGCACCTAAGACAACTGAGTTTTCTGTTTTGGGAAATTTTGTACTAGATTCATCTATTAACACTAGATTTGCATCCTTTAATCTAGTATTATGAATTTTATCTTCATTTCATCTTTAATTTCTGTTATTTCCATGAGTAGCTAAACCCATAGCTAGGGTTGTGACCCAACCTAGTATGGGTATTTGATGGGTATTTGATTTTAGGTCTTGAATGTGAATGAGTTAGTGATATTTAGCCTAGTTCTTGCTAGAACTACTGAATTAATGGTTGCAAATATTGATTCATGCCTTTATGACTTAGCCTCTACTTGAGAAAGAGGGACTAAGTCTAGGAAAACTAGGCTAACAAGGAATTGGGGTGAACTCAAGAAATTGATTGCCCCAATTAAAGGGTTAAACGTAGAGATAGTAATACCCGACTTGAGCTAATATCACTTGAATTGCATGAATACCAATTTGGACTTGAAATAGCCAAATTGGATAAAATCACTCAAACTACCAAGACGTTAGAGTAAGTACCCGGGTGTGATAGCTATATTACGACCCCAACTAATCAAGCTTGCCCTAGATTATTGCTACCCGTTAGATATCCACCTAGGTAGAAGTCACGACCATAGTCTCTTAACCATTTTAAAATCAACAACAAAAATATTGTCCTTAGTTTCAATTATTGCAATCTTTAGAGTAAGGTTAGAAGTAGAAATCAAACCCAAAACTTGTGGAAGTGTAATTAGACTCAAAGCTCGCATCTAGCTTAGATATAAACCTAATTCCAAACATTAACTCCATGTGGATTCATCCTGACCTAGTTGGGTTAAAACTGCATCGATCACCCTCTCTACTCAATAGTAGTGTAGGCTTGGACCCGATCAGTGTGCGGCGAGACAAGGCAGGCATTTACTTTATTATTGCGCATGTGGAGAGATAAGGTGGGATATGTCGGGGATTGATTTGTGATGATTTGTGATGGCCTAGGGGCATTGTTGTTGTTGATATTTATGTAGTGGCATGCCTAACTTGTGTGAGTTTTACCTTGTGCAAAATCGTGGGAATTGTTTCTTATATGCCGTTCATTTCCTCTACTCTTACTCGTTGGATTAAACTGTGATAGAATACTTGCACAAGCATACATGTAATTAACTACCCCTATCGGTTTAAGAAGATGGATCCTGATGTTATTGATCATTCGTACATACCCTTGTCTACCTGCCTTCTATGTGAGAATTGTTCTATTGGAACGCGAGTCGTCCGTGCAGTTACCAGTTGTAATGAGGGCACAAGATGCCAAGTGATTAGGGTTCACGAATTGCGACCCGTGAATTGTGACTATTTTGAGGTTTGGTACCTCGTGGAGATTATTGGATCAACCTGGTGTGAAAGCGGTTATTCTTATCAAGTTTTTGCTTGTCTTTCCTTTATTTGTTTTCAACAGTTTAAACTGTGTTCAGCTTACTTTACTGTATTATTACTTGTTGTGTCCCGCTGCTAATTGTTGCTTCTATTTTCTACTGCAAGTACTGCATTATTGTTGTCATTATGCGTAGCTTTGTAGAGATATCGTACTCTGTTAGTTCTACACCTATACTTATCCAGGTTATTTAGTCCAGTAGGTGTCTTGACTTCCCCTCGTCACTAATCCACTGAAGATAGTCTTGATACTTACTAGGTACCGCTGTGGTGTACTTATACTACGCTTCTGCACATTTTTGTGCAGATCTAGGTATTTCGGAGTCAGTCGATCGCTAGCTAGCTGTTCGGATCTTGCTATGGAGACTCAAGGTAAACCTGTTGCTGCATTCGCCGGCTTCGGAGTCACCATCTGATATTGTACTTGCACTGTTTTATCTATGTTTTGAAATATTTGTATTTAGAGGGTTTTCTAGCAAACTCAGTAGAGCTTATAACTTGTACTACCGGTTTTGGGATTGTAAATTTTGTATGGAGATTTCTATTTCGTATTGGTTAGTCATTAGTTAAATATGGTTATTATTTCAGCGAATGTGGGCTTACCTAGTCCCTAAGAATAGGTGCCATCACGACATCCAACTGAGGGAAAATTGGGGTCGTGACACTTCAACGGTCGACCCTCGTGCTCAGGTAAGCTCGGCCCTTTTTTTCCCTCTGCTTTCTTTCTAACTTCACTCAATCTTGCTATTGTCATCTACCATGCGTCACTCTCCACTATTGTTTTGAATCTGTGAAACCCTAAGAGCCTTAAATGGCACTATAAATAGAGCATTTAATGTTCTCACAAACACACGACCTAACACTCAAAAACATATATATAATCATCTAAGAGCAATTCCGAGATCCAAAACCTAGGGTTCCTTACTTTTTTCCTTTTTCGTTTCTGAGTATTATCACTACTTCGAGCTTGAAGCTTTTGGGGTCTTATGAAATTAAGAGAGATCCTTGTTTGGCCTGCTGCCCTCGAAAAGTTCAGTACATTCCTAACTTTTCTCTTTAATCATCTTATCTGAATATTATGAATATGTTGGTTGTCTTCTGTGAGCTATAGTTGCTTATGATGCTCGTAACTAGTTTGGAAATGTTTATGTTCTGTTTATGCTAGTATACTGTCTACTTGTGATCACTTGTCATGCCTCTTTAATCATTAATTGATGATTGATCAAGTTATTATGCGATTCTGGATGACTTTCATTTCTATGTTCAAACAGTCTACATGTTTAAGTTGTAGTGTGCATTGAATGACTGTTCATGTGCACCTGAAATTCGTAGTCTTTCATTGATTATTGTACTGTGATCTTCACCTCCGCCGATTGTTTTCCCTGTATTCTATTTGTCTTGTGATCGAGTTTATGATTTAATAATCCTAACTTAGATAAATTTGAAAGTTCATAAGTTCATAGTATGAAAATCTAGAAGTTTAAATGCTTTCCTTCTCTATGCACGTATGTGCTAACTCTAAAGACTACTTTTGAGCTATCACCATGGTATTCACAGGATTATACATAATTGTTGGTTGCATTTGCATGAAAAAATTGTGTTTGATTTAAACTATCTTCTTTTCATAAGCATCAATAGTTCTACTGTATACATTCTGTTAAGATTCAGTTATCCTCTTTTCACAATACGTAAGTAACGATCATGTTTGTTATAGTTGATTGGTAGTTGCTGTTAAGTTGAATTTAGCTATCTCATGTTTAGATGTAATACTCAGCTTCATGTTCAAGTCAAAACCTATTTAGGTGTAGTGTTTTCTTGTCTTTAATCTCTTTTGTGACACTGCTGACCCTGTGAAGCTCATATTTAGTTATCTTCCATAAAAGGAGGACCTAATCATTCTAGTCATAAGTCAAGTGAAAATTTTTAAAGATGAGTATGATTACTTCACATTTAGATACTAATTTAGACTATATACCTGAGTTGAACTTGTCTTGGTACAACATTCTCTTTATCTGTAACCCCTCTCCCTTCATGACATGTTTAACTTGATTTTGTAACATGCAAGGCTCCCTTTTCCATATGACAACCTCACTTGAAGTGTCTGTGTATAACTGACTGAATACTGTATGTTCCCTATTTGACTCCATGATTTTATGTTCTTGTTTTGAACTACCCGCAGTCCTCTCCTTATTATTAATTTGAAACTAAAGTTGATCCTTAAACCTTGTGAGAAGTCCTTGCTTGATACTGTCTGGACATGATGGCTTGTTTAAGGATAATATTGTTAGGAATATGGCCCTGTTGAGCCCTTAGGGATTCCATGTTCAAATCTGTGAACTTGTAGTCATGTTGAGAGTTTAATCCTATTTTTAATATCTTTTATAGCTTCTGTAAAAGTGGTTAGTCATAACTGTTTTGTCTGAATATTTACTGATGTCCATTAAAGTTCCAAATAGTGTTACTTATTCATGTATATGCTAGTGGTAAGACCCAAGCTAACAAATCTATAATTAGTCTATCATAGTAGAAATATTTTTATCTTCTAGGTTGCTGCACACCTGAATTCTGTATTCCTTGCTTGTCCTTTGAATGTATTTCCCTAGTGTTGGACATTTAACAATATGTTATGATGTTTCTGCTTCTCTCCTATGTGTGCTCGAAGTCTGATATTTAGATTTACCAGATATATGTATTGTTCATTTGGAATCAAATATAGCCTGTGTGCCCTTATGTTATTCTGTTAGAAGGGAAAGTATACTTTTCTGGTAACTGATACTATAGCATTTAGTTTACATTGAAAGAGCCTCATTGGCACTTAAACCCATAGGAAAAAATAAGTCGTTAGTGGTTAAGGGTATTGGGGAGTGGAGTTTGACTCTAGGTTGGGTTGCTCTCGAGGCACAAGCATTGCCCCGGGCCTTGAGTCCCTTGGGAACTTTGAAGTGTCGGGGGATTCAAAGGGGGCATCGACCTTGAGTATAACTCCCTCCTGGGCCCTTAATTCATTGACTCTTGTGGTTCTTTAGGGGTTTAGTATTTAATGACAACGAAAGGTTTTCAATGTAAATTATTCGCATGTATAACTACCACATTAGTATTATTTTCATAGTATATGAGTGTTGATGTTTTAATATATTTTTGTTCCAGTCCTCTGCTTATATATTTCATGCATGGTTGAATATATTGAATATATAGAGCATGTATCTTATGACTTTCTTTCTCTTTTGGATATGTACATCTATTTGGGATAGCTGAGTTCCTAAGGAACTCAGGCCCAATCCCAGCCTTGTCACATTTCCTGGAAAGTCCAAAATCAGCTGTAGTCGCATTTCTCTACTGCTGGGCCTGCAATCTTGAGGCCCAATTTCAGAGTCCAGTCCTCTTACCCTCAACCTCTTTATTACTTGTCTACTGCTTCGCTGGTTAAGTTACTGCCTTGTTTCATTTATTATATTTTCCTACTATTCTGGCTTACATGCATATAACGCTCATATATATTGGACTACATGCTTTACTTTATACTTTAAGTCATACACAACATAGGCAAGGCTTAAATAACATAGGATTAAAAAAAGGGAATTAGTTAGTAATTGATCCTCGTTGTTCTAATTATAATTGGCCCATATCATTACTATGTTTCTCCCTCACTTTGCCTTTTCTTAAAAGATTTTGAAGCCCAAAACTTAGTAAAAACAGCGGTCCATTTTTAAAAGGAAATCAGACCCGAATCGTAAGGCTAGAAAATCGACTTTCCCCAAAGATCAAAGTATTGCTACCCAGCAAGAATTTCAAAATCGGTTCTCAAGTAAAAATTTAAGATTTCAAAATTTAAAGTATATTTTAGGCTCACTTTCTTACAAACACCTTTTAGAGTTATATGAACACCTATTCCCTAAATTAGTTATTTTCGTAACTTAACCTCTTTTCACAAGTTTTATAAGAATATAGACCACTTACATACACATTTCACAAACTCTTTTAACATACCTGTAGACTCCTAAGAAAATTCACATCCTTTTAAAGGTCTCACATTCATTTTACCAGTATCATGATTTCCCTTCGATATGTAGTAAGTCGTGTTCTTTACTATTAATCAAGCATAGTACAAATAATTGACCCCTTAAAATTAGTCTAAGTCCTTTGGAGCTACTTCACGTAGATTTTATGGGGTGCTTAATACCTTCCCCTTAGAAGAACAAGAACCCTTACCCATAATCTCACCCGTTAGCAGACCAATAAAAATATAACTTAGTAACTGAATAGGTAACCTAGTATATCTTTATATATTAGTTGGCGACTCTCTTTTATAAACAACAGTGAAACCACAAGTTAAATCTTGTTTTGACTAGTGCAGAATAGGGTACAACATCGTGGCGACTCTGCTGGGGATTTACACTTAAATTCCGACCTTAGCAGACTTAGACTGATTTGGCATCTAGATTTATTTATACATTGCTTTAATTATAGATAAAATTGCAATTACATGCTTACCTGCTTTATTTGCTCTTTATAATCATTATGCTTATTGCTTCTACACCCTAATCTGTTACTGCTTTATATATACTGTCATCACACTTTTTCCTATCGAGTCTTGATTGTACATTATCACACACAATGGCACGCAAGGGTTGTCTTTTACACCCCGCCAAACCATCTTTTCAAAACTCTCTAGTTTCAGAGAATGGATTTGCCAGGTCAACTGACATAACTTTTCGCAGCCTTCAGTCCAACTCAAAAGTAGGAAATACTCTACTCTATTAAAATAGGTCATATTGCATAAACCTTAGGTGAGTCGGTCCTTGGCACCAATGCACAATTAGGAAAGCCACCTTAATGTCAACGGGTCATGCACCCAACGACATGACTTCTGTGGAAAGAAAACTTGATAAGACTATTGTTTTATACTTTAATACCACACAAGAGGGGGGGGGGTGATTTGTGTGGTACCCGATTTTTGCTTAACTTGATTATAGAAGGACCTGGTTCTTCTATGTGTTCCAACTACTACTGTTGCGGAATAATAAATACAAAAAATAAAGAACACAAAGATTTTTACGTGGAAAACACCTGGCTCAAAAGGTGAAAAAACCACGACCTACTTTCCAGTAAGATTTTCCCAAACTCTCCTCTAAAATCACTGAGCCAAAAACTGCATTTACAAAAAGCTCTTTTGTAAACCTAGGATTAACTCTAATCCCGTTGTGACACATAGCCTCAACTGTTGCGATAACTTCAAGTTAACTCTAACTTGAAAACTCTAAGTACCTAATACAATTGCTTCTAGATAAAGCTGAAAGGTACAATATTAAAACACTTACTACAATTGAACTAGAATAAAATATAGACACTTGGAACTGGGTTCTTCTATCTGGTTCAAGTAGCTTCAGGATTGCACGCTTGAATCACACATAAATTGCTTGCAAAATTGCCTTGCTATTTTGCTCTCAATTCACGTTTAACTTCTGCTTATGTGCATTACCTGTAAAAGAGAACAACACTGATATTTATGGAGTTAGTAAATAGAGATTGACTAGAATTACAAAATCTACTCTTCCTTGGTGGAAAAGTTCTAGTTTGTCTCATCCTCTAACTTTATCCATTTCGTAAGCCGTGTTTCTCTTTGTGTAAGGAGTCTTTCTCCTTATCCAATATGCAACCTTTTCGATCATGATCAGGAGATATCATTTCTGATAAGTTAGGTTTATCTCCTTCATGTGCATCTCACATGTTTGAGTTGATCAGAATTGTGCTTCACAAGATGGACCTGGTCCATGTCTGAGTTCCTTTGTCAGTCTTCAAAACTTCACCTTTACTTGGCCAACAAATTCCCCCTTTTTTATGATGACAAACTCTGTGCTTTTCACTCAGTTAGGCCCTGTCAGAACTCAGCTTATTCATCAATTCAAATTTAGAAAAAATTTATTTACTTATCATCAAGGACCAGGTTCATTAGGTTATAAACATCACTTATTCAGAATAAATAAAGCACAATATCTCTTTCTCCTTTTGGCATCATCGAAAGTTTGCATAAACAGAGTGTGACTTCCAGAATTTTAACAATTACTCATGGCCACTGGGGCAACTACAAGTGCAATCATGGATTAATCATCAGTAATCAAGCAAACACATTCAAACTATCAAGAAAATATTAACAATCAACAAGAGCAAAAATAGTAGTTTTCATTGATAAGAGATATGTTGCTACCACAATCCACAAAAAGAAAGCAAAAATATTCAAAACATGAGCAAAAGAAAGAGAAATCCCTAATCTGGGTCACTGGTGGTACTAGATAGGTTCAGGAGATGAAGGCTAGAAGTTCTAAGGCTTGGGAGAGCTAGAGGGTTGGTTTTTGGCTTGGAGAAGGTTCAGCATGTTTTGAAGAATGCCCTCATTCTACTCCTTTTCCTTGGTGAGCTCAGTTCTGAGAGCATCCCTCGCAAATTTAACCTCTGCTAAGCGACCTTCAACTAGCTATCCCAACATCCTTTGCCCCACTCTCCTACACTAGAGCTCTGACATTGCTATTTATAGGTGTCTTCTTGGATGAACCGGGTTCATTAGGAATGGCAGTGACCTCATAGTCACAAGCAATCAAAGTGTTAAATCCAAAGTGATCCTTGCTTGTGGCCATTTCCCACTTCTTTAGTGGCACCATACAATGATCAAGCACAGTAGTCTGAATAAGCCCATAAGGAGTAGCATGGGCCTTGGAGCCATTGATAACTCTGTCTAGTAGCTTTATGATGAACGCAGGCCAGTTGATTTGCCTTGCACTTTCGAGACACACCATCAGAACTAAGTCTATATAGTTAGCAATGTGCCTTCTTTCCTGCCTAGGCATTAAGCACTTGTTGATAAATTCAAACAGGACTTTGTGTTGTGGCTTCATTTCACTCTTGTGCATAAACTTGGCCTCATTCACTTCTTTAACATCACAGAATCTCCTAGTGATTTCAAGGGCAGGAGGAAGGGAATCCAGACTTGGCCATCTTTGCCTAGTATAATCATCATATCCCTCAGCAGGAATGTCAAGAATCTCACTCGGCTTCTTTGCATCGAAGGTCACTTGAACCCCTTTCAATTGGCTGGTAACTCTTCCATTCTTGACCTCTGCATTGGCCATGAATTCAATGATTTTATTCCTAGCTAGCCTTCCATACATCTGAAGGACCATGTCCTTCTATCCCTGAGCAGCTAGTGCATCAACCAATCGAACCATTCCTGGTTCCACCAAGTCTTTCAGTAATCTACCCTTCAAAATTTTTCTTTTGCCAAACTTGGCCAGCTTGTCTTGTTCACCATCAGACTCACTCTCGTCCTCACCACTCCATTCTTCATCCTTAGAAATTCTAACTGGTTTGTTTTTTACTACAGACCTTGTCCTCTTGGCCAATGAAGTTTCAGCAGCCTTAGACCCAGATGAAGACTTCTTGGAAGAGGTCTTGGTCTTTTTAGGCTTAGGGGTCTGAACCTCCACAGTTGTATGTTCCTCCTGATGGACCTGTTCCATCTCCTCAACATCAACAGCCTCAGAAGGCTCTGCAACATTAGCTTTTCCTTTATCCATTCTCTTATTCTTGCTTTGAGCCAAAGCCTTTTGTAATTCACTCTCACTCTATTTCACCAGCTCTCCCCTTTGGCAAGGGAATTTCAGCAGTTGTTGGAGAAGAAGCCTTTCTTTTCTTGGAAGGTTTTGCGGTGCTGGGGGCTTTTGGTGTTGGGGTTCTCTTTTTCTTTGGATCATAGCTAGCACCCACTTTCTTTAGAAGGTCTGCGAGGGTCTCCTCAGTAGAAGAACCACGTTCATCTGCCTATGAACTAAGATTAACCAACCCTTAAGCAGCCTCCCCTGAGCCACTTCCCCCTGTCTTCTTGCTACTTTCTTCCACAGTTGCATGTTCAACCCCACAGATAGCTGGTACCACCAATTCAGGAGTAGGTGAAGAACCAACCACTACTTTCCCTTTTCCCCTCACATTACTACGCACACCCTCACTCTCCTTTTCTTTTTCACCTTTAACTTTACCACCTCTCCTTCTTGACTTAGGCAATTCCACATTCCTAACAGACCCAATCAGAACAAACCTATTGTCTACATTCTCAACCAAAACAGAACGTACCATAGAAGGGAAGTTCCCTTCTCAAAGTCAGAAGACCCAGTTCCTTCTCCCTCACTCGCAGATTTGAACGAATCGTCTGAGTTCTCTGAATCTTGGGCTTGGCTTGCCTTTAATTTCTCGTTCAATTTCTTTGAAAGATCACAAGTTGTCACCATTTTGCGAGTAAGCATTTTTACTCGCCTTCTCCTAGGTTGAGGGGTTGTGCTAGGTGGAGGAGGGGTGGATGACTCAGAGGGGGTAGGTTGTGGAGCAGTGCCTGGGTTATTTTGGGGGTTAGACATTGTGACTGATTTCGTGAGAGAATTTGTGAGTTTGGCTTTTGGAAGAGAGAGCAATTGAGAGTGAAAGAAGAAATTCGACGGTTTAGAGAATTATAAAAGTGGCAGTGATTGTGATGATGGGTTGTTAAATAGAGAGGCCTAATTAATGACTAATGGCAGCTTTTTATAGTCAATAGAAGTCCAATCAACCTGAAACTTCAGGTTGAATAAGCGGTTAAGCTTCCCTAAATTCTAGGCGTTTTATGTGGTGAGGATTCTATGAGAGACGAAACTGGTTCAAACTTTAGAGGGATAGGTTTTTGGATGATTTTGAACATGGGTTAGACTCTGCTTATGAATTAAATATTTATATTTCTAATTGTGCAGAGTATAAAAAACATACCTCGTTATTCAGATGAATCAATACTGATGAACCAGGTTCTTCATTTAGAATCCTCTTGATCATACCTCTATTTACCAAAATAGAGAAATTTTTTAGAGATCAGTGAGTTATATCAACACATGTCACAGGAGTATACTATTTATAGTATGAAACTGAGTGAAAATTAATCTAGATATTTACACAAGTTCCAGATTTTCTAACCAAAAAAATTGTTTTTTCTTTTATTTTCTTGTGCATTCTGAGCTGGTCCCATTAGGTGATCTTAATCATCCCTAATTCAAACTTGTTCCTTTCAAAGCTTTCTCTACTCAGTTCTTTAGCAAAGATGTCAGCAATCTGCTTACCAGTTGCACAAAATTCTATAGTAATCAATCCTTTCTCATAGTTGTCCCTTAAGAAGTGATGTCTAACATCTATGTGCTTCGTCCTCTTATGATGAATTGGGTTCTTAGTCATACTAATAGCACTAGTGTTATCACAAAAAATTGGGATGCAACCAACTTCAATGCCAAAATCCATCGGCTGCTATTTGATCCACAGCAGTTGAGCACAACAAGAGGCAGCAGCAACATACTCAGCCTCAGCAGTGGATAAGGCCACTAAATTCTGCTTTTTAGTGGCCCATGATACCAGACTTGAACCAAGAAAATGAGCCATACCTAAGGTGTTTTTCCTATCCATAAGGAAACCTGCATAGTCAGCATCAGCATATCCTACTAGATTAAAGTTACTACCTTTAGGGTACGAAAGGCAAAGGTCAGTAGTTCCCTTCAAATATCTCAGTATCCTCTTGATAGTAGTCAAGTGGGATTCCTTAGGATTTGCTTGAAAACGAGCGCAAAGCCCTACACTGAAGACAATGTCAGGTCTGCTAGCAGTAAGATACAAAAGTGAACCAATCATACCCCTATACAACTTCTGATCAACAGATGAACCAGGTTCATCTATGTATAATTTAGTAGCTATTGCAATTGGTGTGTCTATTCCCTTTGATTCATCCATTTTAAACTTCTTAATCAACTCTTTTGCATATTTCTACTGATAGATCATGGTTCCATTTGGGTTTTGTTTGATCTGTAAGCCTAAGAAGAAGTTAAGCTCACCCATCATACTCATTTCAAATTCACTCCCCATTAATTTAGCAAATTCCTTACTATGTTTTTCAGTGGTTGCCCCAAAAATTATGTCATCAACGTATATTTGTACTACTAGTAGATCCTTACCTTTTTCCCTCAAGAATAGAGTGATATCAATCTTACCTCTTTTCTATCCATGTTCAAGCATGAATTTGGATAAGCGTTCATATCATGCTCTAGGAGCCTGCTTAAGTCCATATAGGGCTTTGTCCAGTTTGTATACATGATGTGGACACTCCTTACTTTCAAACCCTGTAGGTTGTTTGACAAAGACTTCTTCCTTTAAGTAGCCATTTAGGAAGGAACTCTTCACATCCATTTGGTGAAGGGTAAATTCCATGTGTGCTACAAAGGCTATGGGGGATCTTATTGCCTCCAGTCTTGCAACTGGAGCAAAGGTCTCATCATAGTCTATGCCCTCCTCTTGGCTATAACCTTGGACCACCAACCTTGCCTTGCTCCTTGTAACCATTCCATCTTCATCAAGTTTGTGTCTGAAGACCCATTTAGTGCCAATTACTAATCTGTCCTTGGGTCTTGTGACCAGATGCTACACTTGACTTCTTTCAAACTGATTGAGTTCATCTTGCATTGCATTCACCCAGTCTGCATCCTGCAAAGCCTCAGCAACATTTTTAGGTTCAATAAGAGATAAGAATGCATCAAAAGCACACAGATTCTTTAATTGAGATCTAGTTTTCACTCCAGAAGTTGGGTCAGTAAGAATGTTTTCAATGGGATGAGAACTTTGATACTTGTAAGGTTTTACAACCAACTAATTTCTGTTTGGAGTTTCTCCCATGTTCTGTTGCTGAGGAACAGAATCATGGACAGGTTCCATTTGGGAATTAGATTCACTTCTTCTTTGTTCAGTTCCCCCTGTCAGGTTGCCCAGGATGGAAGAACCTGTTCCATCACCTGTTCCTTCTTTTGGTGCAGCTTCAGCTTGAGCTGTGACTTCACTCAATTCTTTTACCAGCCGAATAGCTTAATCTTCATGTTCCTATCTCTCAGAAAGAATGTTAGTTTCATAGAATACTACATGTATACTTTCTTCTACACACAAAGTTCTTTTGTTGTACACTTTATAAGCTTTGCTATGTGAAGAATATCCCAAGAATACTCCCTCATCACTTCTGGGATCAAACTTACGTAGGGAGTCCTTTCCATTATTGTGCACGAAGCACTTGCATCCAAATGCCCTTATGGGATATATTTGGTTTTCTCCCTTTAAGTAACTCATAGGGAGTCTTCTCTACAAGAGGTTTAGTCATGCACCTACTAATAATGTAACATACAGTATTTACAGCCTCTGCCCAGAAGCTATGGGGCAGTTTACTAGAAAGAAGAATAGTCCTACCCATATCGTCAAGAGTCCTATTCTTTCTTTCAACTACTCCATTTTGTTGAGGAGTCCTAGGGGCAGAAAAATTATGATCTATACCATGATCATCACAAAATTCAGCAGACTTAGCATTTTCAAATTCAATTCCATGATTAGACCTAATTGATGCAAGTTGATTACCTAGTTGTTTCTAAGTTTTTCTAACAAAGGCAATAAACATGTCAAATGTTTCATCCTTAGATGTTAAAAACAATGTCCAAGTAAACCTAGAGTAATCATCAACAAGCACCATCACATATTTCTTACCACCTCTGCTCAATGTTCTCATTAGACCACAGAGATCCATATGAACCAGTTCCATCGACCTGGTCGTGCTTACTACTTTCTTGCTTTTAAAAGAGGATCTTACCTGCTTCCCCCTTGCACAAGCCTCACAAACTTTGTATTCCTTAAACTTTATGTTAGGCAGCCCTATCACCAAGTCCTTGGAGACTAATTTGTTGAGTTGACTTGGACTTGCATGTCCAAGTCTTTTGTGCCAAAGGAGGAGATCATTGTCCAACACACTTAAGCAAGTGAGTTCATTTTCTGAAATAGTGGACAGATATACTATATATATATATTGTTTACTCTTTTTCCCTGCAAAACAATCTTGTCAGTGGTAAGGTTTATCAGAAAATATTTGGTAGAGGTGAATGCTACCAAGTTACCTCTGTCACACAATTGTGATACACTGATTAGGCTATATTTCAAGCCATCTATCAATTAGAAATTCTCAATGGAATGTGAGTCTGTATTACCAACTCTTCCAACTCCAATGATCTCACCTTTCTTACCATTTCCAAAGGAGACATTACCTCATTTGCGGTCCTCAAGTGAAAGGAACCGGTTGTTGCTACCAGTCATATGCTTTGAGCAGCCACTATCCATATACCATATTTGGCTGCTCCCCTTCACTTTGACCTACAAAAGAAAATCAAGGGTTAGTCTTAGTAACCCAAACTAGTTTGAGTCCCTTTCTATAGGCAAAAGGGTGAATTAAATTCTTTTTAGCCCAACCTGGCAGCCTATTTTTCCCTCGAACAAAGGTTTTGTTCTTTTGACTGGCATTTTCTTTGCATTACATTCACTTTTAAAGTGACCACTCTTACCACAATGTGTGCAGATTTTATTCTCAGGAAGTGTGATATACTTGCTTTTGGGATCCCACTTAGGTGCTGGGGTCTCAAAGCCAAGTCCTCTCTTATTGCTACTGTGATGCTCTTATAGCCAGGATAGTGCATCAGAGGACTTATTCCATTTACAAATTCTGTCTAGTTCATGCTTCACCTTGCCTAGATCTTCTTTTAGGACTATTATCAGCTCATCTCTCTTGTACAACTCATCCTTCATTTTTCCTAGATTTTCTTCTAAGGTGAGGTGTGTGTGATACTCTTTCTTTTTACTTGTTCCTAGTTTCAGTTTTAAATTTTCAGATCTAAGTTCTAAGACAGTGGTGTCAATTTCAAGAACCTGGTTCTTCAACTCAGTATTTTTACGATCACTTTCACTAGCCCTGAGTTCCAAATTTTTGCACTTAGCTTTTAGGATTGTTGATACTCAATTTTTCCCTATATTTTTTATATGCATAAATACTTTCAAAATAGCATATATATGCATATACAAGCATGCACAAGGTTTTTGTAATTTTTCCCACAATTTTAAAGATTTTAAATTATTTTATTTCCTCCCTTTTTACTCATAAAATCCCCAATAATTATCCCTCAAATTATTGTTATGATAATTTAGTCATTTAATTTCCATATTTATGCCAAAATATGGTTAAAAAATATTTTTTGTGCATTTTTATAGTTGCATTTTGTATTTTTAAAACTAAATTGCATATATTTGCGATATTAGCCTTATTAATGTATAATTACAGTTATATGCGCAAAATTGGTCTCCTATATTTTTAAAATGTTAAATATATATGTTAAATCATTTTGGTATATAAAATTATTTTTCAAAAACTATTTATTATTTATTATAAATTATATAGGGGAAAACTGGCTATTTAAAATATAGCCAGATTTACATTTCAATTGTAGCCTAAATTAAACCTAACCCCAGCCCAATTTCATATTAAGCTACCCGGCCCAAACCCTGAACCCGCTTACCCAACCCAGCACCAATTAAATCCTGGCCATTGATCTCTCAGATCAACGGCCCGTATTAATCCTTTCCTTTTTTTTAGTTCCAACGACCCCCTAACCCTATCTCATTTCCAAATTCCGCCGCCCCTGTATTCTCTCATCTCTCAACCACACAACCCAACGCTAGCTCCTCTCAACCGCTGACCTTCTTCTCCGATCTTCTCCGGTGATATCCTTTCAACTCCTAAGCCTCCAATGGTTCCTCTACTGCCATGCTCACCTTCTCTGAAGTCTTCAAGGGCCCTGGGCCACGCCGACTTGCATCTAGGGTTTGCTATTTGGCTGTTCATGGCCACTCCGGTGTGATTTCAAGCAAAATCTTGGTGTACTTGTTATGATCCTTCATATTTTGACAGGTTCTTTCATCTATACTTGGGTTTCTTCTGAAACCCTGATTTTTGCTTACAACTCCTAGATCTGTACGATTTTTAAACGATTTGAGTCTGTTTCTTTGATGTTTTACACTATCCTTGTAACTCTTTACAAGAATCATCGATTTCAAAGTGTTTTTACCTTCTTCCCAAATTAGGCTTTTCGGAACTTCTTCTAAAACTTTGTTTAAACCGGTTCTTTATGTTTAAAACTTCTATCTCATGCATATTTCGACTGATTCTATGATTTTACTCCCTCTCCAACTTGCCTATGTTGAAAACCCTAATTTTTTAGTTCTAATCTTGGGTTTCTAAGTTTTGTTTTGATAACGTGTTCAATTAATCTATATTTTTCTGTGATTCTATGATTTTACCGTATGATTGCTTGTTATGGCTATCCCTGCCTATTGTGTGATTTTACCCTATTTTGTTCACCAATGTTTCTGATTCTCCACTTCTCTTGCCTGTATCATGCTTGTTCTACTAATTCAGACTATACTCTACATAAATCCCTAATTTATATATGATTTTTGTCCAACTCGACCTCTTAGAGTTCTGGTTTTTGCTTACTATGTGCTTGTTCTTATAAAGCTGTGCTAAATCAGTGCTATTTTCTACTTTTGAATCCTTGAATCTTTATGATTGATCTTTCACTGATTTCGCATGATATCTCAACTGATTTTTAAACCTTGTAGAATATTTTCTGACCTTATTCTACGGTCAATTATGCTATTAATTGATTTCGTAAGTCTTTCCTTGATTGAAATATGTTGAACCTAGCCTCTATTACATGTGTGTACTTGTACTATGCAGAAAATATTTTCTTATTTGTTACGCTTAGCCTTATACAATTTCCTTCCTTATTTGCCACATGTTTATTACCGTTTGAAGTTGACTCCTCAATTAAAGGAGTACTTACCATGATTTCATGACTGATCGATTCTGAGTCCCCATAATTACTGATGAACTTTGATTTTTAGCCGGCTGCAAGTCAAGGCTAACTATTGTGCACTCCTGCTCCTTCACTTTTGCTTACTGTCCTCTTTACTGGTATGTTCTAGTTTCAATTCAAGTTTCAACAACAACATGGTTCTTTTATTGCTTCAGTTCATCTTGTTTCTAGTTTGCTTCTACTTGTGGTTTTGCTGTGTAACTTGCAGTTAATGTGATTACATAATTAGCATATTATGAACCCCCCTTCCTTAGGATTAATATAAGCATGTTTCCCCTTTATGTAGTCTGTTTTTGCACTATCTGGTTTATGGTATGAATCCCCTCTATGCAGTCTACACTCTTGACTTGTATGGTTCTGGAATTGGTCTTAAATCATTTGGATCCTACTAAACCCCCTTAAGTGTTGCTGGTTCTGTGACTGTGCTTGATCAGTTGTGTTTGAGCATGTCTGTACCACTTCCATAGACCTTGGCTGGTTCTGTGCTTACAATTATGTGTTCTATGTGTGCCCAATCCTCATCACTCTGGTGTGTAGTTTCTTTCCTCTTGGTTTTGGTACTGTGAACATTGCTGATGTGATTTTAGATTCCATGTTTGATTTAATGTTGCTTGATCATGTAACTCTCTATTTTCAAAGATGTTTTACTGCATGGCCCTCTCTTTTATTCTACAGAACTGTTTCAAACAAGTCTCTTTTAACACTGTTTTCTCACTAAAACCCTTTCAAGCTATGTCAAGCACTCTCACTCTACTCCTAAGTCAATAAGTTCTGCCCCCTCCAGTATGTGTACTCCCTTGGGATCCTCTTGAGAACCCTCTGAACTCTAGTATACTGAGGCTGGCCCTTCCACACTGCACTTATCCAATTTTGGTTACCAAGCCTAGGTGTAAGCATTGCCCGGGATCCTTGAGATCCTTAGGGAACTTTGGTGCACCTAGACTATGATATTGTCTATGGAATTGAGGCATTTGAGGCTATCGGAGGCTTTGGAAATCTAGGCCTAATTGAAGGCCCTATAGAATAGCTTCTTATTTTCTTATTTACTTATGTAATTCATTCATATGGTCTGTAATAACTTGTAATCAAATATTGGGGTAATTAGTGAAAGGGATGGGTAGCTACATGTTTATGGGGTAATACGGGTAGAAATCATGCTTATAGGACTTTACATTTTAATCAGATTGCCTTACCAAGTAGAAAATCATGCCTATAGGGCTTTACATCTTGTCATGTTTATCTCACCATGCCAGAAATCATGCCTATAGGTTTCAAATAATTCTGCAATAGAAGTCATGTCTGCAAGCCTTAAAATCAGCTTCAAAAATAGATGCCATGCCCATAGGACTTAATCCAGATTCTGTTACAACAAGTGCTTATGTATGTTTCCATGTCTGCAAGTCTTAAAATCAGCTTCACAAATAGATGCCATGCCTATAGGATTTAATCCAGATTTTGTTATAACAAGTGCTAATGTATGTTTCCATGCCTGCAAGTCTTTAAAATCAGTATTAAACCTAGATATCATGCCTATTGGGAACAATATCAAATCCTGCCTATGGGTCTCGCCTAGGTTTAGTTTAAATAACTCAATCCGGTTTACGTTTAGTTCAATTCTAAATTGGTTTAACTAAGTGGTTTATATTTCCCTGAAACGAGTTATTTTAAAAACTGCCTTGATTTATTATTAGACAGCATGCCCATAGGGATTTAAAAGTCTGTTTTAAAATCTGCCCTATTTTACTATAAAATGCAGCCATCAGTGTCCCGCGTATTGGCAAGCCTGTAGGGCGTTTTCGAAATTTGCAATCCCTGAAACTGTTTTCTATGACTTAATGTTTTTTTCTGATCCTAACATCTTTTATAAAACCAATAGGCAACTGCCAGGGTCATTACTCCTGAGTTTATAAAATAAATTGCTTGTCTTCTGCATATTCACCTAGACATCCTGCCTCCGGATACTATTTAATAAAAAGCCCTTAATTGCGCTTGAGTTGTGCTCTTTATGTGCCTTATTTGAGGAGGAAACTTTGAGCCTCCAATTGCTCCTTTAATCTTATGTGCTAAAAGTCCTAATTGCTTTGCCTGTCGCCTAAGAATTTTCACCTTTAAAACATTAGGGGTCTGTCTAGAACCACCTATAGGTAGAGGTCCTAAATCCCTCCAAGGCCATTAAGAAGGGACGGGTAACAGCACGGAATAGAGATCGCTGACCAAACACTCGCTTTGCATGACCACTAAGGGGATGGAAGGGTAGATATGGGATATGATGACTACGCGCTAATGTCACGTGTAGCCCCTCATCGAGGAGTATTACCGGAAATTGTATGGGGTGATCCTATAGGCTAACCAACCTAGGACTCCTCCTTTACAAAAATTCCTTTTTTTATTTAAAACCTTTGCTTACAACTTGTTCAAAAATCTTTATTACTTGAGTTACCCAACGTGCTTTACTTGCAACCTATTTGATTCAACTGTTTATTTATATGGACTAATTTTTTAATATAAGTTCGGCCGGAGCCCACAGTTGTGGACCAAGAGGGGTGCCTAACACCTTCCCCTCGAGGTTATTTCGAGCCCTTACCCTAATCTCTGGTAATGCAAACCAATCCAAGAGTTAATCGCTTTAGGTGCCCTAACGCACCATAATCCGTTAGGTGGCGAGTCTTCAAATACCCAATTCCCAAAAGGAAAAGAGTTGTTCCCCCATGAATGTCGAAACCCGGACCACTTCCCGCGAGGGGGGAAAAAGGGGGCGCGACAGCATGGCGAATCTACTGGGGATTTTTAGGCTCTTACCAAAACGAACTTGCTCTTATGAATTAGTCCAAGCATGCTTTATCCCGTACCCTCTTCCTTGATTGTCTGTTTCCTTTTAAGCATTTATTGTTCTTTATTCTTGAAACTGACTTGTCTTTTTATTTCCTTTTCCTGTAACCGTCTTTCAATTATTTAAATACTGTATTTATTTTTCCTTACGTGCAAATACTTGACTACGTGTTATTAACTGCTGCATAAATCATGCTCCACATCATATTCCACTCGTGCGTATCAAATCCCATAGCAACGCTTTAATGACTGGTTGCGCTCTTCCTATTTACTACCCTTTAATTTGGAACGGCTTACTTGCGATAAAACCAGTCGATCAGCGGTGCAGTCGATGGTTTCGTGCCTTCCCCCTCGAGTTGTCCGCTCGAGGGTACCAGTCTAAAACCCCATAGAAACCTTACTCGGGTTGAAATTGTGCATGAATCATGGTCAAACCTAGTCGGATCAATTATGTTTTCCGCATAATGATCCTTTAAGATAAGCCTTATCCAAAGTCCATCGGGTTTTTCATAATCCCAACGGACACAACCACGTTCTGTGCATTAATTTCGAGAACTAAATGCCGATATATTGATCACAAATGTATAAATAGTCGAGTCCGGTGGGGGTAAAGTCTAACCTTTTGTTTTGCAGGAAATAAGGCACGAGGTCCCCAGCTTCGGTACGGTTAGCACACCCTCACTCTTGTTAGACTGGTGGAGGAATCTTCCATCAGATGACCAAATCAATGAGTTGAAAGAGAGGGCCGCCAAATCTAGCGAGAAGCTTGAATATCTGGAATACAGCCTGTTGGAATTAGAAGTAAAAGTGAGGAAGTGAGTCACCAAATACCAAAACGCTGAGGGAAACGAAGAAGGGAATTTGGCAAAGGCATTCCTGCTAATGAGCCTACGCGAACTGGGGGATTTGATCGACAAGAGCATTCAGCCTGAAGAAAGTCCTTCCGAGACCAAATAGATTAGGTTTACTTGGGATTCGTCTAATTTTACATTATGAAATGAAGCATTTATTGGCATTAAAAGTTATCCAAATCTACTTCTCGCGAGGCCTACCTCGGGCACAACGAGGCTCCCAAATTAGGACGCGAATTTATATTTCCGCGATATGTGTTTAAAGACTGCAAACATTTCAGGATCCTCACTGACTTGTTACCTTTTTGTTTTTGCTTATTTCTTATTATTATTCCCATCCCCTAGGTTGGTTCAATCATAATGGCCTCATCAGCGTATCACCCCAGATCCAGAGGCCCTCCACCTCCTCCTCCTCCAAGCAACACAAAAGGCGAAGGAGCAGCATGGACGATTTAAGTGGTATCCGAATGGAGAATGTTGAGAATGCAGAAACCTCTGACGGCCATAGCTATCCGGCCCAAAATGATCTGGTTTTAAGACTGGAGCAAAAGATACTGGAACTGCAAGGAGAACTTGAGCAAGTTTGCAACTTGGCAAACCTGTCACTTACCCTGAATATCCCTGACATCAACCAACAGAACACCAAGAATCTAGCACCACCTCAAAGCACACAAAACCAACACCCACAAAATCCTCCCGCACTAAATCAATACACAACTCCACCTCAGAATCCCAACCCATTACCAGCTCCACCACAACAACACCATCAACTAATTCATTACCCGCCAACCACCACTTACAACACTCCCCAAAATACACCACCACTCATTCCCGATCCCCAAAACTCCACCAATGACCATCACTATACCCAAGTTCCTGGTACCCATCAAAGCAACCCCATCTATGTGGAAACCATACCTCATTCCACCCAACCAATCTCCTGTACACCGGAATCCTCCGAGAAAGACTTGCTCATCAAAAACATGGCTGAAGAACTCAAGAAGTTAACAAGCCGAGTTCAAGGTGTTGAGGGTGATAGAGGAATAGAGGGTTTGAACTATGAGGATCTGTGCATACAGTCGGATGTCGAACTACCAGAGGGGTACAAACCTCCCAAGTTCGAAATGTTTGATGGTACAGGTGATCACAGGGTTCATCTAAGGACTTATTGTGACAAACTTGTCGGGGTCGAGAAAGATGAAAAGATCCGAATGAAGCTCTTTATGAGGAGCCTTACTGGGGATGCGTTGTCTTGGTATATCAGCTAAAATCCCAAGAAGTGGTCAAATTGGGTAAGCATGGCATAGGATTTCATGGACCGGTTCAGGTTCAACACAGAGAATGCACCGGATGTCTTCTACATCCAGAATCTCAAGAAGAAACCCACTGAGACATTTCGTGAATATGCTACTCGTTGGAGGTCAGAAGCGGCCAAGGTCAGGCCATCTTTGGACGAAGAACAGATGAATAAATTCTTCGTTAGGGCACAGGACCCGCAATATTATGAGAAGCTGATGGTTATCGAAAATCACAAATTCTCTGACATCATCAAACTCGGAGAAAGGATTGAGGAAGGGATCAAGAACGGGATGGTAACAAACTTCGAGGCTTTGAAAGCCACGAATAAAGCACTACAGTCAGGTGGTATATCGAAGAAGAGAGATGTTGGGGCAGTAATGGTAGCCCAGGGCCCAAAATCTCCACTTGTCTATCAAACACTGATGTTCGGTGAAAAATGCATATAGTTACCCATTGTTATCTCATATTCTAGTGCTTTTTATCGTCTTATGAGTATTAGTTATATTATTTTGTGCTTAATATTATATTTTAATTGTGCAGGAATAAAGCGGTATAAAGATGAAAAGACTTGGAGTAAAATTGAATAAAACGCAGAAGAAAAAGAAAGAAAATTAAATGAATTATAAAAGGGGGGACACCCTTTGTCTTTTTGTCCCTCGAGTTGAAGACAAACAAAGAATGAAGTCCAAGTCAAAGAAAGCTAGGACGTTAAAAATTGCAAATCGCTTTCTGCTTTCAGTGCCAGGTCCAGCGCTGGGAGCTGGCCTGGACGCTGGGTACGTGATTTTTCCTTCTTCGTCCGGGACAAGGTTATTTCGGCCCTACATGGTCCCAACTCGTATATAAGGAGATCTAACATACTTTGGAGGAGAATTCACGTGGGGGAACACACACCACGCTTGGAGGAGGCTTCTAACTAGTTTTTCTTCTCTTCTCCTTTAATTTCATAGTTTCTTTGTTCTAGAGTTTTGGGTGCTACATGAACCTTGTAGTTTGAAGCTTGAATTGTTCTTATTATTTTATCATATTAGTTTATTTATTCTATTTTGTGCTTAATTATTTAATTGATTGATCACCATTTGAATACTATCTACGAATCTAGGATTGAACTCGGGAGAGGGAATTCTAGATTGCATATAAGATTGAGTAGAGCAAGATCTTAACTCTTAGGGGGAGCGGATTTGCGGTTAGGATAGGAATATACCTAATCGCCTTGCTTGGTTATTATACGGAAATTATAAATGCGTTCTTGTTAATCCTAATTCCATAAGAAAATAGGCGTTAGGTTAGCTTGAATAGGCGAGTTGTACTTCGGGAGAAGGCTACGAGCAATAATAACCCTGTCAACCAATAAACCAGATAAATTAATTTGACGATTTAAGTGGAAAACTCAACGGGATTGTTAGCTAACCCATAGCTCTAGAATATTCACTCACATTGAATTCGTCTCTATATCGCCAACTTATTTTCTTTGATCTCTTAATTTGTTACTCTAGTTTAATTTTAGTTAAATATTCATACATTAGGATTCGCTTGAATAGATTAATTTTATGGTTTAATTTAGCTGATAGTTAATCACAAGTCCCTGTGGGTACGATATCTGGACTTACAATCCTATATTACTTGTCGACCACGTATACCTGCGTGTGCGTTTGGGAGCAACAAGTTTTTGGCGCCATTGCCGGGGACTTAGAAATTAACTATTCTACTAGATTAGATTTTTACTTTTTGTCTACTCAAGTTTTTATTTTATTTTATTTTAATCTTAGTTTAATATTTACTATCTTTGTTGATATGGCATCATGGAATGATAATTGGTCGAATATTGGTTATTCTTATTATAGTGATCCTTGTCCATATTGTGGAGGACCACACTTTGGGCAAAATTGTGTATCTCAATCTGATGTGTGGAATTTTTGTAATGTGTGTGGTTGTCAAGGTGGCCATTGAGATGGTTGTCCTAATTCTTATTCTCCTTCACAAAGTCCTTATTATAATGTTTCTAATAATGTTTATGAGTTTGATAGGATCAAGGAAGCGGAGGATATGGAATGCGTGGATCATATTATGGACATGATGAGGCAAATAGTCGAGCAACAAAGTCTTGATGCCTTAACGATCAAAAGACTCCAGGCTAGAATGGACAAATTAATGGCCAATTTCCAAGAAGAACCTCAATTCGATGAAGAGAGCGAGTTCCCACCAGAAGATAGTTTCGAAGAAGCAGATATAGTGAGCCAATCTTGGCTAGAGGAACAAGCTCAACTGATAAAATCTCATGAGTTTCTACGTGATGGTGTTTCAAATATGACAGAACAACTAATAGAAGGAAGAACTGAGCTCAGGCAAGAGATAGACCAATTTGGCTTAGATATCCATGACCTGCATGATCAATTGAATAAAAAGGTTGAGGTGTCTGATGTCGTACAACCAATTGTTGTGGATACTGGTCAGCTTGTGGAGCAAAAAGAGGAATTCCAACTATTCGACCAAAATATTATTAATGATGCCAAGGTTGATGAAGAGTGCAAAATTCAGGATGTCAAAAATAATGCAATTTTGGAGTTGGAGAGTATTGGACCTCATTCCAAACACTTTTCAACATTGTATTTGGTTGGTGACACGGGAATTAATCCAGTCGAGTATATGGAGGAGTCAATGGATGAGGAACAAAGTATTTATATTCTGAAATTTGCCACACCAAGGAGACAAAACGACATTCCTCACTTAAAGGCCAAGAAGTGCAAGATGAGATACCTATTACTTGGTTTCTTTATTTTTACACCACCGCCCCAGGAACGTGATACAAAAGTTGATGCCAAATTGGGGGCGCAATTTATATCCTCAAAGTGGAAGGAAAAGTTGTGAAAGTTATGGCGTCGTGCCGCGACATTAAATCAAGCGCTTGTTGGGAGGCAATCCAATTTTTTTTATTTTTTTTATTTTTATTTTATTGTGTTAATTTTTTTTGTGGTACTATTTTTGTGTTTTGTAGGAGTAGAAACATAGAGTCAAAGCCAATAGGCATGTGAAAAATCGAGCAGGTTGTTGAAACTAAGTGTGAGATACCCGCATAAAGGACCATACCTGGGAGAAGTCTGAGTATCCCGTGAGCTGCTAATTCTTCGGCCTTTGTCCTACCAGGGAGTCTCTTTTATCCTCTTGTTATGTTCAGTGTGCATTGAGGACATTGCACAATTATAAGTGCGAGGTGAGGAGATTGTCTGGGTGATTTTCTACGCTATCTTAGCTTAGTTGTAGTACTCGTTCTTAGTGTAGTAGTTTTGATAAAAATAAAAAAAGAAGAAAAAAATGAAAAAAAGCAGAAAATTGGGACTTTTCCTGATGATGGATTTTGTGGGAGCAACAAACACCTCCACCCACATTTCAAATGCCTCCACCCACATTTCAAATGCCTCCACCCACATATCAAACACCTCCACCCACATACCAGGCATCACCGCCCACATACCAACCTCCATCTCCCAGACTCCCAACCAGCCACTACCCATCACACCTATAACTCCCAACCATCCCACTTCCAATCACCACCAGCTCGTCAAAGCTATCCAAGACTACAACCAAACTTCGACCGCAAGCCACCCAGACAGTATACCGCCATTGCTGAGCCCATCGACCAATTATATAAAGGTTGAAAGCCGCCGGTTATGTCACCTTGTTCCTGCTGTAGCATTAGAAAATCCATCCCAGTAGGTCAATCCGAACAAAACTTGTGCGTACCATTCTGGTATGAAAGGGCACACCACTGCTTAGTGCCGGATGTTGAAGGATAAGATCCAAACGCTAATTGACAACACGGTCATACAAGCAAAGGAAGTCGCACCTAATGTCTACAACAATCCCCTCCCCGATCACAAAGGTGGTGGTGTACATGTGAGACAAGTGAAGAATGGGACCCTGAGGGTCGATCGGGCTTATTCGAGAAGGCGATGACTCGAAGGTTGCAGTTACACTTACTCATATTGTGGTTCAGACGCAGGAACCGATCGAGGTTGAGGTAACTGCATCAGTACCATTTGAGGTGGAAGTGGCTCCGCTCGCGGCCACCCCCGGTCCATTTGAAGTAGAAGTGGTCACACTCTTCACTGTGATAGTATCAACCACACCCCCATTCAACTCAAAAGCGATACCCTAGGATTAAGTCGTCGAGCTCGGCGGAAGGGAAAGGCCAAGGTAGAGGAATCTGACGCTGTACAAGGAATGACTAGAATCGGGAGAGTCTATACACCTGAACACCTGGGTGGTTCAAGTAAGGAGGCCACTGCTAGGCTGCATATCATGGAGACTGGGCCAAATAACCTGTGGAGGAAAGTACAGGCAAAGGAGTACTCTGTTGTTGACCATCTGAACAAAGTCCCTACTCAGATATCCATCCTATCACTCTTGCAGAATTCAGAGGCACACAAGAATGCCTTAATGAAAGTGTTGATCGAGGCTTACGTACCCAATAACATCACCAGCGGAGAAATGGACAACATGGTTGGGCAAGTACTAGAAGGTCATAAGATCATCTTCCACGAAGATGAGCTACCACCCGAGGGACGGAATCACAATCGAGCATTGCATATTATGGTGCAATTTGACAAGTTCATTGCCACAGTCTTGGTTGATGGAGGTTCGAGCCTAAACATCTGTCCATTGGACACTCTGACAAGGTTGGACAAAGGTTTCCATGAGATACGGGCAGGAAGCATGAATGTGAAGGCTTTCGATGGGTCTTAGAGGGCCACGATCGGGGAAATCCACCTTTGTTTGCAAATGGGGCCAACTTGGTTCGACGTTGAATTTCAAGTACTTGACATACCAGCCTCATCTAACCTTCTGTTGGGCCGGCCATGGATCCATGCTGCTAGATCCGTGCCTTTCACGCTACATCAAGCCGTGAAGTTTGAATGGAACCGCCAAGAGGTAATCATTCATGGAGATGGAAGTAACCCCATCTACACTAGTCAGACAATCCCGGCCATAACACATAGAAGAAGGCTAGAAGGGGAAACCTACCATCACATCGAGCGGGTCAATGCTGTCGAGAAGGACAAATGGTGGAGTAACAAGATAGGAAGTATATTAGCATGGTCTGGATATGAACCCGTCAAAGGATTGGGAAAGAACCTCCAAGGTATCACTAAACCAATACGGCTGAAAATCATGGTACCACCTTTGGACTCGGATATCAATACACATGGGAAGAATATAATGATTGGTTGCCTCCATGGATCGGACCATATTACCCACTTGAGCAGCCAGTGCCACGTCTGGAACAAGCTTTTCACTAAGCTGACACAATATGGGGGACCGCGGAAGAAGAAGCGCTAGCTGGGTTGAAGAATTTGTTCTTGGAAGATGAGGACATGGACTGCTGTGCCATAATTGAGGAGGAGGAGGAAGAAGGCCTCACTATTCAGACTGTGGCGAAGGGTGCTACTCTCAGGAACTGGACCGCCACCATCCCGAGCCCGTCGAGTCCCTGGGTAGCTTGGCAGAATTTACTTCTATAAGCCATTCTAGGCATTTAAGATTTCCCGTAATTTTGTTTTAAGTTTTACTTGTTTCAAAATAAATGCTCGATTCATCGAGTCGTACTTTGTCTGGACAATTTTCTTCAAGTTTTAATCAAATGAATTCGCTCTTTATTATTCACTACTATCTTTACATTTTTCTTTTCTGCAGCATTATTATTACTCTTCCTGATGAACCAGTAACTGTGACATGTAATGAGGCAACGCAACATGAGAATAGTGATTCGGAGGAGGAGGATGAGATACATGAGGAAATTGTCAGGGAGGTTGAAAATTTTGAGAATAAGCCTAAGTCCAATATGGACGAGACCGAAGCAATAAATTTGGGAGACGCCGAGACCATCAAGGAGACCCGCATCAGCATTCACTTGTCACCAATAGAGAAAGAAGAGTATGTTCAGTTCCTAAGAGAGTATGAGGAAGTTTTCGCATGGTCATATGATGACATGACCGGTTTGAGCACGTCCATAGTGGCTTACAAGTTACCCACTAACCCCATGTGTCCGCCAGTCAAGCAGAAACTCAGAAAGTTCAAACCAGACATAAGCCTGAAAATCAAGGAGGAAATTACCAAGCAGATGAAAGCCAAAGTTCTCAAGGTGGTTGAGTACCTAACCTGGTTAGCTAACATTGTGCCAGTTCCTAAGAAAGATGGGAAGGTCCGAGTATGTGTCGACTACCGAGATCTAAATAGAGCAAGTCCCAAAGACGACTTACCACTGCCAAATATACACATCCTGATCGATAAATGCGCCAAGCATGAACTCTAATCCTTTGTAGATTGCTTCGCGGGTTATCACCAGATTTGGATAGATGAAGAAGATGCAGAGAAGACAGCCTTCATTATACCATGGGGTGTATATTGTTACAAGATGATGCCATTCGGTTTGAAGAACGCTGGGGCCACTTACATGAGAGCCATGAAAACCATATTCCATGATATGATACACAAAGAAATAGAGGTTTATGTGGATGATGTCATTATCAAATCCAAGAAGGCCGCAGATCACATAGCAGACTTGAGGAAGTTCTTTGACAGGCTAAGGAGGTACAACTTAAAACTGAACCCCGCAAAATGTGCATTCGGGGTTCCGCAGGAAAATTATTGGGATTCATTGTCAGTCGTCGAGGGATCGAACTAGATCCGTCAAAGGTCAAGGCTATTCAGGAGTTACCGCCACCTAAGAGCAAAAAGGATTTGATGAGCTTCCTAGGGCGTCTCAACTACATCAGTCGCTTCATAGCACAATCCACAGTCATATGTGAACCCATCTTCAAGATGCTGAGGAAAGATGCTGAAACAAGCTGGATAGAGGATTATTAGAAAGCTTTTGACAAGATCAAGGAGTACCTGTCCATACCACCGATCCTGGTCCCACTAGAGCTGGGACGACCTTTGCTACTCTATCTATCTGTACTATATGGAGCCTTCGGATGTGATTTGGGACAACATGACGAAACAGGAAAGAAAGAGCAGGCCATATACTACTTGAGTAAGAAGTTTACACCTTACGAAGCACGGTATTCTCTGCTTGAACGCACTTGCTGTGCTTTAACCTAGACAGCTCAAAACTTGAGGCATTACTTCTGTGCCTATACCACATACCTCATATCCAGGATGGATCCTCTGAAGTACATATTTCAGAAACCCATGCCGACCAGAAAGTTGGCAAAATGGCAGATACTATTAAGTGAGTTCGATATCGTCTACGTAACTCAAAAGGCGGTCAAAGGACAATCATTGGCAGATCACCTTGCTGAAAACCCGGTGGGAAGAGAATACGAACCTTTGAAAATGTATTTTCCTAACGAAGAGGTATCATTCGTAGGGGAAGACATTACTGAAACATATGACGGTTGGAGGATGTTTTTCGACGGAGCCACAAATTTCAAATGAGTGGGCATAGGAGCAGTTTTGGTATCAGAAACGGGTCAGCATTATTCGGTATCTGCTAAATTAAGATTTCCATGCACCAACAACATGGCAAAATATGAAGCCTGCATACTAGGACTCAACATGGCAGTCGACATGAACGTTCAAAAGCTGCTGGTAATTCAGATTTGCTTGTGCACCAGGTACAAGTTGAGTGGGCCGCCAAGAATTATAAGATATTGCCATATCTACACCATGTGCAGGAATTGAGAAAGAGGTTCACAAAGATAGAGTTTCGATATGTACCCAGAATTCAGAATGAGTTTGCCGACGCATTGGCCACTTTGTCATCCATGATACAACATCCATATAAGAACTACATTGATCCTATTCCGGTGAAGAACCACAATCAGCCAGCGTATTGTGCTCATGACGAGGAGGAAGCGGATGGAAAGCCTTTGTTCCACGACATCAAAGAATACTTATCAAATGGAGAATACCCAGAGCATGCAAATCACACTCAGAAACGCACGCTCCGGGGAGTGTCGAATCACTTCTTCCACAGCGAAGGGAACTTGTATAGAAGAACTCCTGATTTGGGTCTACTAAGATATGTTGACGCAAAGGAAGCTTCTAAGCTACTCGGGGAGATACATGCTAGGACCTGCAGCCCATATATGAATGGTTTTGTCTTGGCCAAGAAAATACTTACGGCCAGTTACTTTTGGATGCCCATCGAGATGGATTGAATTCAGTATGTCCGCAAATGCTTTCAATGTCAAGTGCATGCCGACATGATAAAAGTGCCGCCAAACAAGCTCAATGCAACAAGCTCGCCTTGGCCATTCGTCAATGGATGCCATTGGTCCAATTGAGCCCACTGCTTCAAACGGGCACAAGTTTATTCTGGTCGCCATCGATTATTTCACAAAATGGGTCGAAGCTGCGTCTTACAAAGCTGTAACCAAGAAGGTCGTCGCAGATTTCGTCAAGGATCGTATCATCTGCCGATTCGGAGTTCCCAAGTCCATTATACTGACAATGCCACCAACCTCAACAGCGATCTGATGAAAGCTATATGTGAAGCTTTCAAAATCAAGCACAAGAATTCCACAGCCTATAGACCACAGATGAACGGAGCCATAGAAGCCGCCAACAAAAACATCAAGAAGATACTAAGGAAAATGGTAGAGAACCACAAACAATGGCACGAGAAGTTACCCTTTGCCTTGTTCGGGTACCGTACCACGGTTCGCACATCGATCGGGGCAACTCCCTACATGTTGGTTTATGGTACCGAGGCTGTCATCCCAGTCGAGGTGGATATTCCTTCTTTAAGAGTCATACAGGAAGCTGAACTCAGCGATGCAGAGTGGATAAGGAGCCACTATGAGCAATTGGCCCTTATCGATGGAAAGTGGATGAACGCAGTATGTCACGGCCAACTTTATCAGAACAGAATGTCTAGAGCTTTCAACAAATGAGTCAAACCAAGGCAATTTGCACCAGGGCAGCTGGTATTGAAGAAAATCTTCCTGCATCAAGATAAAGCCAAAGGGAAGTTCTCTCCCAACTGGCAGGGTCCATACATGGTTCACAGGGTACTAACAGGAGGAGCACTCATACTCGCAGAAATAGACAGGGAAATCTGGCCGAAACCAATCAATTCAGACGCGGTCAAGAGATACTATGCTTAGATTGTTTTATATTTCTTCATCTGATGTAATTGAACTACGCTTGACCTGATTCCCGTTTAAGAGGGGATACGTAGGCAGCCTTATGGGTTCGGTCATACCCTAATAAAATTTTCATTTCCCCAAGATCGGAAACTGGGGCAGAATTTTGAGGAGGACCCTCAAAATTCCGGAGCAAGTCCGGCCAACACCAACATATATCAGACGGTCAAAAATCAGTTAAGAAACTAGGGCAGAAGTTTTAAGAAGGGTTCTCAAAATTCCGAGGGGATTCAGAAAAAACCTATTATCTGCAAACGGTCAAAGATCATCTACCAAACTGGGGCAGAATTTTGAGGAGGACCCTCAAAATTCCAATATGAGAGAGTTGCAATGCCTCTGAAATGTGTTACAGTCGCTAGTTCGTCCAAACTAACGTGATATTTCACTGTGTTTTTAATAATAACTCTATTTTTCATCAAAATTGCATATTTTTGAAAACTCTATTTTAATTACAGTCAGGTATCACCCAGGGGAACTCAAAAGGCTTTCAGAACGGAGCAAAGCAAAGCCAGCCAATAGAAGCACGAACCAACCTTCCCCCCAAAAAACATACAATTATTCTTTGAACGCAGGCACATCTGACGTAACGGTAACATCCACGTAGCAGGATCGCTATCAATAAGGCCATCAGACACAGAATACATCTCCAGCTAAGACATATGCTACTCTTATTTGCTTATTGCTCATTGCATGGGACTAATCCCTGTCCCGCATACTTGCATGAGGCTAATCCTTGCCTCCATACTTGCATGAGGCTAATACTTGCCTCTATATTTGCATGAGTCTAATCCTTGACTCCATATTTGCATGAGGCTAATCCTTGCCTCCCCGATTTGCATGAGGCTAATCCTTGCCTCCATATTTGCATGAGTCTAATCCTTGACTCCATATTTGCATGAGGCTAATCCTTGCCTCCCTGATTTGCATGAGGCTAATCCTTGCCTCCATACTTTCATGAGGCTAATCCTTGCCTCCCTGATTTGCATGAGGCTAATCCTTGCCTCCATATTTGCATGAGTCTAATCCTTGACTCCATGAGGCCAATCCCTGCCTCCTATTTGATTGAGTCTAATCCTTGACTCCATACCTGCATGAGGCTAATCCTTGCCTCCCTATTTGCATGATTCTAATCCTTGACTCCATACCTACATGAGGCTAATCCTTGCCTCCCCATTTGCATGAGTCTAATCCTTGACTCCATGAGGCTAATCCCTGCCTCCATACTTGCATGAGTCTAATCCCTGACTCCCTATTTGCATGAGTCTAATCCTTGACTCCGTACCTGCATGAGGCTAATCCTTGCCTCCCCATTTGCATGAGTCTAATCCTTGACTCCATGAGGCTGATCCCTGCCTCCATACTTGCATGAGTCTAACCCCTAACTCCCTATTTGCATGAGTCTAATCCTTGACTCCATCCTGCATGAGGCTAATCCTTGCCTCCTATTTGCATAAGTCTAATCCCTGACTCCATCCTACATGAGGCTAATCCTTTCCTCCATACATGCGTGAGGCTAATCCTTGCCTCCACCTCGCATGAGGCTAATCCTTGCCTCCATCTTGCATGAGGCTAATCCCTACCTCCATACTTGCACAAGTCTAATCCCTGACTCCCTATTTTTCATGAGTCTAATCCTTGACTCCATGAGGCTAATCCCTGCCTCTGTATTTGCATGAGGCTAATCCTTGACTCGCCGTCTGCATGGAACCAAGCAATGTCCCTCTTTGCACAAATATTGCTCTACTTTGAGTGCTATTTATTTGCTTTTCGATCGGGCTAAGCTCTGCCCTCCATTTCACAAGACTAAGCCTTGTCTTGTTAACATCATACTATTGCATATCATGGGCTGGAATATCGCCAATCTATCCGAAGGCGTTATAGTCTAAAGGCATTATCCTCATAGCCGGAAGACACCATGCCATGGCCTAAGGATCTCTCAAAGCTTAAATGTCATTATTCAAAGGCGTCATGGTTCGGAGGCACCATCTTCATGGCCCGAGAACAAACATTTCATGGCCTGCGAATCCCTCACTAAATAATTAATGGCCCAAGACGTCATGGTCTAAGGACGTCATCTTTAAACCGTCCGAAGATAACTTTCATGGTCCAAAGGAAATTTGCATCATGTTTAAATTTCCGCACAAGTACATGTTTGTAGCATCTTTTATCTGCAGGTAACCAGTGAGCAACCGCTATACTAGTATGAGCAATCTCGCTCCACTTCCCTCCAACTGCCCCGAGCTTTAGCAGCTCGCCATAGCCGCTTCGGCATCTCGTGTTCGTTCTTGCAATAACTTCATCGGTATATTCCACCGATGAATCCAGAACCACACATGGCCTGATTCCTGTAAAACCAGGGATATGTAGGCAGCTCGAAGACCAGAGTCTGGCCCTATCTTTCGAAGCATTCCGTCCGGTCAAAATTGGCCATCATTTCTTTACCCGAAAACTCTTTCATCCTTCCCGGGTAAAGAGGGGCAACTATTAATACCCAATTTTTTACTATTTTTTTTATATGCATAAATACTTTCCAAATAGCATATACATGCAAATACAAGCATGCACAAGGTTTTTATAATTTTTTCCACAATTTTAAAGATTTTAAATTGATTTATTTCCTCCCTTTTAACTCATAAAATCCCCAATAATTATCCCTCAAATTATTGTTATGATGATTTAGTCATTTAATTTCTATATTTATGCCAAAATATGGTTAAATTATTTTTTGTGCATTTTTATAGTTGCATTTTGTATTTTTAAAGATAAATTGCATATATTTGCGATATTAGCCTTATTAATGTATAATTACATTTATATGTGCAAAATTGGTCTCCTATATATTTAAAATGTTAAATTTATATGTTAAATCATTTTGGTATATATATATATATATATATATATATATATATATATATATATATATTATTTATTATAAATTACATAGGGGTAAACTGGCTATTTAAAATATAGCCAGATTTACATTTCAATTGTAGCCTAAATTAAACCTAACCCTAGCCCAATTTCATATTAAACTACCCGACCCAAACCCTGAACCCGCCTACCCGACCCAGCACCAATTAAATCCTGGCCATTGATCTCTCAGATCAACGGCCCGTATTAATCCTTTCCTTTTTTAATTCCAACGACCCCCTAACCCTATCTCATTTCCAAATTCCGCCGCCCCTGTATTCTCTCATCTCTCAACCACTCAACCCAACCCTAGCTCCTCTCAACCGCCGACCTTCTTCTCCGGTCTTCTCCGGTGATATCCTTTCAACTCCTAAGCCTCCAATGGTTCCTCTACTGCCATGCTCACCTTCTCTGAGGTCTTCAAGGGCCCTGGGCCATGCCGACTTGCATCTAGGGTTTGCTATTTGGCTGTTCTTGGCCACTCCGATGTGATTTCAAGCAAAATCACGCTGTATTTGGCACGATCCTTGAGATTTTTGACAGGTTCTTTCATCTATACTTAGGTTTCTTCTGAAACCCTAATTTTTGCTTACAACTCCTAGATCTGTACGATTTTTAAACGATTTGAGTCTGTTTCTTTGATATTTTACACTATCCTTGTAACTCTTTACAAGAAGCATCGATTTCAAAGTGTTTTTACCTTCTTCTCAAATTAGGGTTTTCCGAACTTCTTCTAAAACTTTGCTTAAACCGTTTCTTTATGTTTAAAACTTCTATCTCTTGCATATTTTGACTGATTCTATGATTTTACTCCCTCTTCAACTTGCCTATGTTGAAAACCCTAATTTCTTATTTCTAATCTTGGGTTTCTGAGTTTTGTTTTGATAACGTGTTCAGTTAATCTATATGTTTCTGTGATTCTATAATTTTACCCTATGATTGCTTGTTATGGCTATCCGTGCCTATTGTGTGATTTTACCCTATTTTGTTCACCAATGTTTCTGATTCTCCACTTCTCCTGCCTGTATCATGCTTGTTCTACTAATTCACACTATACTCTACATGAATCCCTAATTTATATATGATTTTTTTCCTACTCGACCTCTTAGATTTCTGGTTTTTGCTTACTATGTGCTTGTTCTTATAAAGTTGTGCAAAATCAATGTTATTTTCTACTTTTGAATCCCTGAATCTTTATGATTGATCTTTCACTAATTTCGCATGATATCTCTACTGATTTTTTAATCTTGTAGAATATTTTTTGACCTTATTCTACGGTCAATTATGCTACTAATTGATTTCGTAAGTCTTTCCTTGATTGAAATATGCTGAACTTAGCCTCTATTACATGTGTGTACTTGTACTATGCAGAAAATATTTCCTTATTTGTTATGCTCAGCCTTATACGATTTCCTTCCTTCTTTGCCCCATGTTTATTACCGTTTGAAGTTGACTCCTCAATTAAAGGAGTACTTACCATGATTTCATGACTGATTGATTTTGAGTCCCCATAATTACTGATGAACTTTGATTTTTAGCCGGCTGCAAGCCAAGGCTAACTATTGTGCACTCCTGAACCTTCACTTTTGCTTACTATCCTCTTTACTGGTATGTTCTAGTTTCAATTCAAGTTTCAACAACAACATGGTTCTTTTATTGCTTCAGTTCATCTTGTTTCTAGTTTGCTTCTACTTATTGTTTTTCTATGAAACTTGCAGTTAATGTGATTACATAATTAGCATATTATGAACCCCCCTTCCTTAGGATTAGTATAAGCATGTTTCCCCTTTATGTAGTCTGTTTTTGCACTATCTGGTTTATGGTATGAATCCCCTCTGTGTAGTCTACACTCTTGACTTGTATGGTTCTGGAATTGGTCTTAAATCATTTGGATCCTACTAAACCCCCTTAAGTATTGCTGGTTCTGTGACTGTGCTTGATCAGTTGTGTTTGAGCATGTATGTACCACTTCCATAGACCTTGGCTGGTTCTGTGTTTACAATCATGTGTTCTATGTGTGCCCAATCCCCATCACTCTGGTGTGTAGTTTCTTTCCTCTTGGTTTTGGTACTTTGAACATTGCTGATGTGATTTTAGATTCCATGTTTGATTTAATGTTGCTTGATCATGCACTCTCTTTTCAAAGATGTTTTACTGCATGGCCCTCTCTTTTATTCTACAGAACTGTTTTAAACAAGTCTCTTTTAACACTGTTTTCTCACTAAAACCCTTTCAAGCTACGTCAAGCACTCTCACTCTACTCCTAAGTCAATAAGTTCTGCCCCCTCCAGTATGTGTGCTGCCTTGGGATACTCTTGAGAACCCTCTGAACTCTGGCATACTGAGGCTGGCCCTTCCACACTGCACTTATCCAATTTTGGTTACCAAGTCCAGGTGTAACCACTGCCCGAGATCCTTGAGATTCTTAGGGAACTTTGATGCACCTAAACTATGATATTGTCTATGGAATTAACGCATTTGAGGCTATTGGAGGCTTTGGAAATCTGGGCCTAATTGAAGGCTCCCCATAGAATAGCTTCTTATTTTCTTATTTACTTATGTAATTCATTCATATGGTCTGTAATGACTTGTAATCAAATATTGGGGTAATTAGTGAAAGGGGTGGGTAGCTACATGTTTATGGGGTAATACGGGTAGAAATCATGCTTATAGGACTTTACATTTTAATCTGATTGCCTTACCAAGTAGAAAATCATGCCTATAGGGCTTTACATCTTGTCATGTTTATCTTACCATGCCAGAAAGCATGCCTATAAGTTTCAAATAATTCCGTAATAGAAGTCATGCCAGCAAGTCTTAAAATTAGCTTCACAAATAGATGCCATGCCTAAAGGACTTAATCCGGATTCTGTTACAACAAGTGCTTATATATGTTTCCATGTCTGCAAGTCTTAAAATCAGCTTCACAAATAGATGCCATGCCTATAGGATTTAATCCAAATTCTGTCATAACAAGTGTTTATGTATGTTTCCATACCTGCAAGTCTTTAAAATCAGTATTAAACCTAGATAGCATGCCTATAGGGAACAATATCAAATCCTGCCTATGGGTCTCCCCTAGGTTTAGTTTAAATAATTAAATCCGGCTAACATTTAGTTCACTTCTAAATTGGTTTAACTAAGTGGTTTATATTTGCCTGAAACGAGTTCTTTTAAAAACGGCCTTAATCTGTTATTAGACAGCATGCCCATAGGGATTTAAAAGTCTGTTTTAAAATCTGCCCTGTTTTTCTATAAAATGCAGTCATCAGTGTCCCGCGTATAGGCAAGCCTGTAGGGCGTTTTCGAAACTTGCAATCCCTGAAACTGTTTTCTATGACTTAATGTTTTTTTTTCTGATCCTAACAGTCTTTTAAAAAACCAATAGGCAACTGCCAGGGTCATTACTCCTGAGTTTATAAAATAAATTACTTGTCTTCTACATATTCACCTAGACATCCTGCCTCAGGATACTATTTAATAAAGAGCCATTAATTGCGCTTGAGTCGTGCTCTTTATGTGCCTTATTTGAGGAGGAAACTTTGAGCCTCTAATTGCTCCTTTTATCTTATGTGCTAAAATTTCCTAATTGTTTTGCCTGTCGCCTTAGAATTTTCACCTTTAAAACCTTAGGGGTCTGTCTAGAACCACCTATAGGTAGAGGTCCTAAATCCCTCCAGGGCCATTAAGAAGGGACGGGTAACAGCACGCAATAGAGATCGCTGACCAAACACTCGCTTTTTATGACCACTAAGGTGATGGGAAAGGTAGATATGGGATATGATAACTACGCGCTAATGTCACGTGTAGCCCCTCATCGAGGAATGTTTACCGGACATTGTGTGGGGTGATCCTATAGGCTAACCAACCTAGGACTCCTCCTTTACAAAAATTCCTTTTTTTTTATTTAAAACCTTTGCTTACAACTTGTTCAAAAATCTTTGTTACTTGAGTTACCCAACGTGCTTTACTTGCAACCTATTTGATTCAACTGTTTATTTATATGGACTAATTTTGAATATAAGTTCGGCCGGGACCCACAGTTGTGGACCAAGAGGGGTGCCTAACACCTTCCCCTCGAGGTTATTTCGAGCACTTACCCTAATCTCTGGTAATGCAAACCAATCCAAGAGTTAATCGCTCTAGGTGCCCTAACGCACCATAATCCGTTAGGTGGCGACTCTTCAAATACCCAATTCCCAAAAGGAAAAGAGTTGTTCCCCCATGAATGCCGAAACCCGGACCTCTCCCTGCGAGGGGGGAAAAAAGGGGAGCGACAGCATGGCGACTCTGTTGGGGATTTTTAGGCTCTTACCAAAACGAACTTGCTCTTATGAATTAGTCCAAGCATGCTTTATCCCGTACCCTCTTCCCTTATTTTAATTTGGCTGTCTGTTTACTTTTAAGCATTTATTGTTCTTTATTCTTGAAACTGACTTGTCTTTTTATTTCCTTTTCCTGTAACCGTCTTTCAATTATTTAAATACTGTATTTATTTTTCCTTACGTGCAAAACTTGATTACGTGTTATTAACTGCTGCATAAATCATGCTCCACATCATATTCCACTCGTGCGTGTCAAATCCCATAGCAACGCTTTAATGAGTGGTTGTGCTCTTCCTATTTACTACCCTTAAATTCGGAAAGGCTTATTTGCGGTAAAACCAGTCGATCAGCGGTGCAGTCGATGGTTCCGTGCCTTCCTCCTCGAGTTGTCCGCTCGAGGGTACCAGTCTAAAACCCCATAGAAACCTTACTCGAGTTGAAATTATGCATGAATCATGGTCAAACCTAGTCGGATCAGTTATGTTGTCTGCATAATGATCCTTTAAGATAAGCCTTATCCAAAGTGCATCGAGTTTTCCATAATCCCAACAGACACAACCACGTTCTGTGCATTAATTTCGAGAACTAAATGTCGATATGTTGATCACAAATGTATAAATAGTCGAGTCCGGTGGGGGTAAGGTCTAACCTTTTGTTTTGCAGGAAATGAGGCACGAGGTCCCCAGCTTCGGTATGGTTAGCACACCCTCACTCTTTCTAGACCGGTGGAGGAATCTTCCATCAGATGACCAAATAAATGAGTGGAAAGAGAGGGTTGCCAAATCTAGCGAGAAGCTTTAATATCTGGAATACAGCCTGTTGGAATTGGAAGTAAAAGTGAGGAAGAGAGTCACCAATTGCCAAAACACTGAGGGAAACGAAGAAGGGCATTTGGCAAAGGTATTCCTGCTATTGAGCCTATGCAAACTGGGGGATTTGATCGACAAGAGCATTCAGCCTGAAGAAAGTCCTTCCGAGACCAAATAGATTAGGTTTACTTGTTTTTCAAATGTAATAAGGCCAAGTGCCAGTAGTGACTTATCTTATTATTATCTTAGTGTCGTTTTGGGATTCGTCTATTTTTACATTATGAAATGAAGCATTTATTGGCATTAAAAGTTCTCCAAATCTACGTGTCGCTAGGTCTACTTCGGGCACAACGAGGCTCCCAAATTAGGACGCAAATTTATGAATCCTCATCTGAGCTTTCTCCCCAAGCAGCAACCATAGCTTTTGTTGATCTTTTGTTCTTCTTGGGTTGAACCTGTTCCTTCTTCCTGTTTCTTAGTTCAGCCCTTTCTTTCTTCTATTCAATTCCCTACTGAGGATAATTCTTGATCGTGTTGTCAGTCTTACCACATTTTTAGCAGTCCTCGTTGGTCTGTTTTTCAGGGGCCCTTGGTTTGTTGAAGGTTGCACCTCTTGAAGAACCCTTTCCTCTCATTAGATACTTCTTGAAATCCCTTGTGATCATAGCCATTTCATCATCCTCTAAGTCAGCTCCTTCAGCTATTCTGAGAGCTAGGCTTCTTTCCTTCTTGGGTGCATCCATCTTCATGGTTTGCCTTCTCAGTTCATAGGCAGTGAGATTTCCAATCAGCTCATCCAACTTGAAAGTAGCAATGTTCTTTGATTCCTGAATAGCAGTGATTTTGCTTTCCCAAGTTACTGGCAAGACCCTTGTCAAGATCTTCTCAACCTTGTCTTCTTAAAGGATAGTTCTTCCAAGAGACTTAAGTTCATTTGTTAGTGTTGTGAACCTTATGTACATCTCTTGGATGGTTTCTCCTTCCTTCATGGTAAAATTCTCATATTGAGAATACAGTAGTGTTCCTCTTGATCTCTTTACTTGAGGAGTTCCTTCATGGGCCACTTGTAGAGTGTCCCAGATCTCCTTAGCAGTAGTACAGCTTTGAATTCTGCTATACTCGTCTGGACCTAGTCCACACACAAGCCATTTCTTGGCCTTGGCATTCTTTTCCCACTTCTTCAAATCTTCAGCAGTACAGTCAGCTCTAGTCTTTGGCACATCCACTCCTTTAGCATTCTTCTTTGTAGTAGCCAGAGGACCATCAGTAACAATGTCCCAAAGTTCATAGTCTTCTCCTATAATGTGGTCTCTCATCCTGTTCTTCCACCAGCAGTAGTATTGGCCATTAAAGACTGGAGGCCTAGCAGTGGATTGTCCTTCCCAGTTTCCAGGTGGTGCACTCATCTTGATCTGTTCCTAAGGTGTTAGCCTCTTCAAGGATAACCTGCTCTAATACCAATTGTTGTTCTATACTTTAATACCACACAAGAGGGGGGTGATTTATGTAGTACCCAATTTTTGCTTAACTTGATTATAGAAGGACCTGGTTCTTCTATGTGCTCCTACTACTACTGTTGTGGAATAATAAATACATATAAAATAAAGAACACAGAGATTTTTACGTGGAAAACACCTGGCTCAAAAGGTGAAAAAACCACAACCTACTTTCTAGTAGGATTTTCCCAAACTCTCCACAAAAATCACCAAGCCAAAAACTGCATTTACAAAAAAGCTCTTTTGTAAACCTAGGATTAACTCTAATCCCGTTATGGCACACTGCCTCAACTGTTGCGACAACTTCAAGTTAACTCTAACTTGAAAACTCTAAGTACCTAATACAATTTCTTCTAGATAAAGTTGAAAAGTACAATATTAAAACACTTACTACAATTGAACTAGAATAAAAGACAGACACTTGGAACTGGTTCTTCTATCTGGTTCAAGTAGCTTCAGGATTGCACGCTTGAATCACACATAAATTGCTTGCAAAATTGCCTTGCTATTTTGCTCTCAATTCACGTTTAACTTCTGCTATGTGCATTACCTGTAAAAGAGAACAACATTGATATTTATGGAGTTAGTAAATAGAGATTGACTAGAATTACAAAGCTACTCTTCCTTGATGGAAGAGTTCTACTTGGTCTCATCCTCTAACTCTATCCATTTCGTAAGCTGTGTTTCTCTTTGTATTAGGAGTCTTTCTCCTTATCCAATATGCAACCTTTTCGATCATGATTAGGAGATATCACTTCTGATAGGTTAGGTTATCTCCTTCACGTTCATCTTACATGCTTGAGTTGATCATAACTGTACTTCACAAGATGGAGCAGGTCCATATCTGAGTTCGTTTGTCAGTCTTCAAAACTTCACCTTTACTTGGCCAACAAAGACACTTACAGATACGAAGAAAACACTTACCCAAACATCTTTCTTTTACCCACCTCAGAAAATGGAAATCAATCAAAACATCCCTGAGATCAGCATGGCAATGGGAACACCATATAAACTGAAATAGTGGTGGAAAAATCTTTGCCGGGAACACGGAGATGAGGCTCGGATGCACCTAGGGGCATTAACCGCATTGCTGAATATCCAAGCAGACAAGGTGGTCACTCGCCTGTTGATAGAGTTTTAGGATCCGGCTAAGGTGGTGTTCAAATTTGCCGTCTGTGAGTTAGTACCGATATTGGAAGAAGTCACAAGTTTCACGGATCTGCTGTTCAACGGAAGGAAGACAATATTGTCAGTTACTATGCCCGGTTACCGGTTCTTGGATGCCTTAGGCCTGGCTAACAGTAGGAGTCTCAGAACTATCAAGGATGGATGGGTGAGCCTCGACAAGCTATTTCACAGGTTTGGGCACCATGAAAGCTACGAATGGTATTCAGGGGAGTTTCAATGTGACCAAGCGATGTGGGAGAGTCTCAGGCCTATCTCAATGGCACTATGGGGACTATTGGTCTTCCTGCAGCGAATGGGTCGTATCAACATCAACTTGTTACCTATGGTTCTAGCGACCTTCCATGGCAATCTTCAAGCTACTTTGGTGCCGATGGTGTTAGCTGAGATGCTAATGGCTTTGTCCACATGTGCACGAGGGCATGATTTTTTTAAAGATTGTAACTTGTTGCTTCAGATCCGGCTACTAAACATTTTTTCCACCGAGAGGCCACCATCGACTACTTCGTGGGCATCAACAATATGATCCACAGCCACAAAGAAAATATGAGGCATTGGGTCTCCCCACATGGGCAAGAAGAGTGGAGGGAAACGCTGATCAACTTGAGCGGGGAATGGATCAAATGGAAGCTTTCGTAGTTAGGTGGAAGGGAAATCTTGAGGAATCCTCAGAAATACTACATTAATTTTATCGAACTGGAAGGTATTCAGACATACTCACCCCTGCGGGTCCTCAAACATTTTGGGATGATCCAAGATGTGCCTCTATGGATAAGTTATACGAGGATGAGTACAACGGGCAGATTCCAATTCCTAGGACAAGAAGGCTCCAAGAAGAGTGGAACAACCTGGTCATAATGCCTATGGGTCAAAACTCGTGGTGTACTCTTGAGTATTACATCTGGATCAACAAGGAACAAGAGTTGGCTTGGCCAAGCAGAGACGGTGTAGCCTAGTTAGGGAACGTAGTGGTTTCGTTGCCAATTTACCATGAGATCCTGCCATATTACCTTGTGACCACTCTAATGCACCATCAAGTAGTCCCGGGATCCATTGACCACATGTTGCCACTTGCTGAAGACGATGACCGAGCAATGGAGTGCATCCAAATAGAGTCTAGCATAGAGCCAGAAGAATATTCGGAGGAGGAGTCGGATTTCAACGATGACGAGGAGGAGTTTGAGGAAGACCTGAAGGGGGATCCGAAAGAGGAGCCAGAAGTAGAGGAGTATATGGGAAATAGCTCAGGGGATGGTTATTAGAGTTGGTTGATTTCCCTCTCTTTTCCACTTTGTATCCTTATCCATAGTACTCTCTTTTACGGCGAGTTGTCCAAGCCCATGCAATTTTATGAAATAGTGATGTAATCTTTGTTTCCACTTGTATCAGTCAAAATTATCAATGAAAACAAATTGCTTTGGATCTAAATGTGTCAAGTCTAAATGTTTGTCAAATATCTGCAAATTAGGCCTACCTCCGGCAGTGAGAGGTCCCTGCGAATTCTAGGAAACGTGTTAGCCTTAATGCACGAATTAATTGCTCTGTGTGATTTCTTGCTTGTATAAATGAAGAAACTGACCCTTGTTCCTTTTTCTTTTCTTTCCCCTTATCTTTGTTTTGCTTTTTTATTATCCTCGAAAAGAAAAAAAAGTTGGTTTGTGTCGACCAAAGCTGGAAGAACCACCATATAATATAAGGTCAAAGGGAAAGATGTCAGCCGCAGATGACCCTACTGAACATGGTCTGGTCATAGCCGACAGCCCGGGGCGATTGGGGGAAAAAGACGACACCACGAATGATGAACACGTGGCCAGGATGGCCCAGGAAATATAGTCTCTAAGGGAGGAGGTACAGCATATCAGGGAACTAGCGCACCTGGACGTGACAACACTTCCTCAACCACCTCGATTCCCCTCTTTGGATTCACTCCCTGACTACTTTCCGTCCACATCACGTTAAAATAATAACACCCCAACTTTAGCTCTTACCACTCAAGTCATACCTCCACTAACCCCTGCAAACCCACCAAATCCCCCCATCCACACTCCTTGCGTACCACAGTCCACTCAGACATCACAAAACCGCCTAGTACCAACAAAGAAACTCATACCCCTCCTCATGACGGGGTCACTTTTGCTACCAACCAGCTCATACCTATGGCACATGCCGCTGCCCATGAGTGGTACGTTCCCCCTGTATATGCCATTTATGAACCTACCTTTACAACACATGTCACGGTCAGCGTGCCTTATGAGATTGAATAATACACCGAGATGGAGAAGGAAGCCAGGCGTAAGGAAGAAGAGCCGGTATCTGAGCAGTTGAAAATTGAGAAGGCAAATGGAGAGCCTCCAAGTTGCCCGAGGAAGCAAAAGTTTGGACTACGAGGATTTGTGTATTCATCCAGATGTGGATATGCCAGCAGGGTACAAAACCTCTATATTTGATATCATTGATGGGACAAGCGATCCTCATGCACATTTGAGGGCATATTGTGACAAGTTAGTCGGAGTGGGAGGAATGAGAAGCTAAGTATGAAGTTATTTATAAGAAGTTTGACGGGGGAAGCACTTACCGAGTATACTCGACAGGATCCACGAAATTGGAGAACTTGGCAAGATATGGCGGAGGACTTTATGAATCATTTTCGATTCAATACAGAGATCACTGCTGATCGGTTTGCACTGGTGTACTAGAAGAAAAAAACATCCGACTTGTTCCAAGAATATGCACGTCGGTGGAGGTCAGAGGCCACCATGGTGCAACCTCCACTGGACGACAGTGAATTAAACAAGTATTTCCTCAGATCCCGAGAAGGGATATACTTCGAAAAGATGATGGGAAGGATGAGACAAAAACTCCCTAAGCCGGTCAAGATGGGAGATTTCTTAGAAGAGGGAATAAAATCGAGTAAAGCATAATCCATGCCTTGCAAGTTCATCCAATGGGGGTCAATCGGTAGCGGAAAGAAGAAGAAAGAGGAGGTCTCAGCAGTCGTCCCTTACTACCAACCCAACTCATATCACGGAAGCACTTCTTATTCCCCAAACAACCATTGACCACCACCCACTTACGCTCCATTGTATAACACCCAGCCATATTACCACCCTTAACCATAATACAACCCTCTCCGATCCAACAACAACCAAAACGCACAACGACCATATGCTCTTGTCCAAACCACTACTCACCAAAATCGACCTGCTTATGCACCACGCCCTCATCCAAACTTTGAAGAAAGGGGTCCTAGAAATTATACCCCGATTGCTGAACCTCTGGCCCGATTATTCGATAGATTAAGAAGGGAAAGATTGATACACCTAGTTGAAGTAAGGGTTCCTGAATACCCCTCCAAATATTTTGATGCCACTAAAGATGTGTGTACCATTCAAATGTGCCTGGGCACGATATTGAAGATTGTTTTAAGCTGAAAAATAAGATTGAAACACTGATCGAGAGCGAAGACATCCAATGCATTCTAGCACCGCCCAATGTGAATCGCAATCCGCTCCCAAATAACTGAAACCAGGAAGTTAACATGATCACATTGGACGAAGAGTATGACCTAAAGGGAACGATTGCCACTATAGGAAATGCAGAAGCCGCCAGGATCCCTCCTCAAAGAGCTCCAATAATTACAGTACAATTGAGACCTATAATGACTGATCAAACCGATCAGCGACAACCTACCGTTGCTACATGAGACAAAGAAAGTGAGGAGTACAAAACCGTCCCATGGACGTACCAATAGAAGGGAAAGGACAAAATGACAGACTCTGCCGCAGCCCATGGTATGACTAGCTCTGGGAGATGCTACGCTCCTGAAGACATCAATCGACGGAACTTGGGAAGAGAGAAAATTCAAAGGAGGAACATAATAGACCCAAAAGCCGCCGAGTTCTAGAAGAGAATGGTGACCAAAGAGTATTCTGTGGAGGAGCAGTTGAAGAAAACTCCAGCATAGATATCAATCATGTATTGTTCATTTGGTATCAGATATAGCCTGTGTGCCCTTATATTATTCTGTCAGAAAGCAAAGTATACTTTTGTGGTAAGTGATACTATAGCATTTAGTATACACTGAATGAGCCTCATTCGCACTTAAACCCATAGGGAAAAATAAGTCGTTAGTGGTTACGGGTATTTGGGAGCGGAGTTTGACTCTAGGATGGGCTACTCTCCCCGGCACAGCCCTGGGCCTTGAAGTGTCGGGGGATTCAAAGGGGGTAACGACCTTGAGTATAACTCCCTCTAAAGCCCTTAATTCAATGACTCTTGTGGTTCTTTAGGGGTTTAGTGTTTCATGACAACGAAATATTTTCAATGCAAATTATTCGCCATGTATAACTACTACATTAGTATAATTTTCATAGTATTTGTGTGTTGATGTTTTAATATATTTTGGTTCCAGTCATCTGCTTATATATTTCATGCATAATGGAATATATTGAATATATGGGGCATGTATGTAATGACTTTCTTTCTCTTTTGGACATGTACACCTATTTGGGCGAGCTGAGTTCCTAAAGAACTCAGGCCCAATCCCAGCCTTGTCACATTTCCTTGAAAGTCAAAAATCAGCTGTAGTCGCATCTCTCTACTGCTGGGCCTGCAATCTTGAGGCCCAATTTCAGAGTCCAGTCCTCTTACCCTCAACCTCTTTATTACTTGCTACTGCTTCGCTAGTTAATTTACTGCCTTGTTGCACTTATTATGTTTTCCTACTATTCTGGCTTACATGTATATAACACTCATATATATTGGACTACATGCTTTACTTTATACTTTAAGTCATACACAACATAGGCAAGGCTTAAATAATATAGGATTAAAAAAAGGGAATTACTTAGTAAACGATCCTCGTTTTGCTAATCGTAATCTGCCCATATCATTACTATGTTTCTCGCTCACTTTGCCTTTTCTTAAAAGATTTTGAAGCCCAGAACTTAGTAAATACAGTGGCCCATTTTCAAAAGGAAATCAGACCCGAATCATAAGGCTAGAAAATCGACTTTTCCCAAAGATCAAAGTGCTGCTACCCAACAAGAATTTCAAAATCAGTTCTCAAGTCAAAATTTAAGATTTCAGAATTTAAGGTATATTTTAGGCTCACTTTCTTAAAAACACCTTTTAGAGTTATATGAACACATATTCCCTAAATTAGTTATTTTCGTAACTTATCCTCTTTTCAAAAGTTTTATAAGAATATGGACCACTTACATACACATTTCACAAACTCTTTTAACATACCTCTAGACTCCTAAGAAAATTCACATCCTTTTAAAGGACTCACATTCCTTTTACCAAAATCATGCTTTCCCTTAGATATGTAGTAAGTCGTGCTCTTTACTATAAATTAAGCATAGTACAAAAATTGACCCCTTAAAATTAGTCTAAGTCTTATGGAGCTACTTCAGGTAGATTTTATGGGGTGCCTAACATCTTCCCCTTAGAAGAACAAGAACCCTTACCCATAATCTCACCATTTAGCAGACCAATAAAAATCTAACTTGGTAACTAAATAGGCACCCTAGTATACCTTTAAATATTAGGTGGCGACTCTCTTTTATCAACAACAGAGAAACCACAAGTTGAATCTTGTTTTGACTATTGCAAAATAGGGTGCAACAAATACAACCACCAAGGCAAAAATACTATGATCCCATCCCACAAGCGAGAAATGAAATTCATGAATTAAGCACAAAAGTTCATATTCTGACGTAACTCCGTTGCGGTGCGTAACCCGATCCAATACCTGATCCACGTGGAACCTATCGAGCCATGATGCTCACAATCAAAATGAACATGTGTATCAACAGAAAGCACGCGAACCGCATGACCATAACCAAGGAGGAACGGATAGCATAATATACTACATACAAGAAAAACACGACTATGGTAGAATAATCAACTCAACACCCCGAGAGTCATCTCGCTCAAATCTCACCACAAGGCCTAAACAAAACCACATCATGTATGTGAATAGTCAAACAGTCTCACAACCCATCGTAGCATATGAGACCAACACATGAAACAAATCAGGGCATGAATAACATACCTTCTGTCCGATGACACACCCACAATAAATGATGTAGAAGAGTGAGAAAACTCGATCCGATGTAGAACATACATTCTCACTAGGCCTACCAATGGGCCCCATATCAATTCCAATCATACAAAATAGGTAAATAATCTTCCAAAAGTCCATAGTAACCTATACCTAACAATATCATCAGATGTCTAAATCTCAACATGTTACGCCCCACAATATTACGTCGACATTACTTTCCGCAGTATTATATTAAGATGCTGCTATGTCTCGCAGTATTAACTTACGATGATGTAGCCCGGTAGTATTGTACGATAGAATTTGTCTTAAGATAATTGACATCAGTCCAAGGAAAATATTATTTGGAGATTTTAAAGATTATGCTATTTCAAACAGGTAATGAGTAAATTCGTGAAGGTGAGAGGGGAAGCAAGTCAAAGAAAACGAATTTTCGTCCAAGTTTTGCATGTCGAGATAAAATACGGGCCGAGCGTTAATAACCGATATTTATGGACTAATGTCATACATTCTACCACATGGCCATGCTAGTAAGGTGTACAAGGTATGTTAAAAGAGAGTAGTATTTTAAGTAAGTTGAGATAATTCTTAATTAAGCGGGTAATTGGTTAATTACCGGGTAACGAGATATTACCTAATTAAATGGGGATATATTGGATAAGTATTTAAAAATAATAATAAAAGCATGAGGTGGCAGCCCCACATGCAATTGGAATGACTCATATTACAATTTAAAATATGGCATCATATCACAATTCATTGATTATAACGGGTGGAATGACTCATATCACAATTCAACATTATGAGACTTCTTTCTGAAATCCAAACAGATTCAAGAATGGGAAATTTCATTCCAACAAAGAATGGGCATTATTCTTGAATCAAATGACAAACAATTCCAACATCAGTAACATGAATTCAACGATCAAATAACAAACAATTCCAATTCATTATTCATTTTATGAAAGATGTCATACAAATCAGTTATAGAAACGTAAATAGCTTCGACAAAATTAATGCGAAATGTTTTGACACTATAGCAACGTGGGAGTACGGTGCAATCTTTTTCAAGAATGTCATACGGATTTTTCCCTGCTCCGGGTATGTTTAGGCTATCCCTTATTTCTTTTCGCATGATCCATACGATATAAATAAAACGAGCAAAATACGCAACTTTCATAAATGACTCTATTCATAGAAATACTAGGGGTGTCTATATTCTTGATTGCCCATGTGAATTATTATTATATCTTCTTGTAACGACCCGGCCGGTCATTTTTGGAATTTACGTCCCGATCCCCCATTAACTGCTTCCCCTAAGTTCATTTCTGCTAGTTTGGTTTGTCGGGACGTTCGGTGTTGAGTTTTGGAAAGTTTTGGGACACTTAATCCCTAAATGAGAGCTTAAGTGTTGAAAAATGGTCCGTAAACGGAACAGTGTGAAGACGACCTCGGAATGAAAATTTGATGGTTCCGTTAGCTCCGTTAGGTGATTTCGGGGTTGGGAGCACGTTCGGAATGTATTTTGGAACCTCGTAGCTCATTTAGGCTTGAAATGCCGAAGTTTAAGTTTTTGAATTTCCTGTCCTATAGTGAATTTTTGACCCGAGGGTCGGAATGGAATTCCGGAAGTTTCTGTAGCACCATCATGTCATTTGGGACGTGCGTGCAAAATTTCAGGTCAATCGGACGAGGTTTGGTTAGGTTTTTGATCGAAAGCGTGTTTTGTTGGAATTTGAAGTTCTTAGGCTTGAATCTTTGATTAATTCGTGTTTCCGACGCTGTTTAGGGTGGTTTAAGGATTGGTACAAGTTTGAATGATGTTATGGGATATGTGCGTAGGTTTGGTTGAGGTCCCGGGGGCCTCGGGTGTGTTTCGGATGCTCAACGGGGCATTTTTGTGTTGTTCAAAGTTGCAGATTTTGCTTCAGCTGTTGCAGACCATTTTCCTTATCTGCGATCGCATCATTTCTTCCGCGATCGCATAGTGCAAATTCGGAGGGTGATATTTTTGTTCTACGCGATCGCATTATATGGTTCGCTATCGCAGAAGCCAGCTTCCCCCTTCTTCGCGTTCGCAAATGCACTCACGCGTTTGCATAGTCGAACTTAGGAGCTGGTGCCTCATTGCTATTTCCTCTTTGCGATCGCGTGGCCCAGTTCGCGATCGCATAGATCTGTTTCCTTCTCCTCTGCGATCGCATGGCTTGGGATGCGACCGCATAGACCATTTTCAGGAGCCTTTTAACTTTACTCTTCGCGATCACAGCCTAATTCCTGCGATCGCATTGAACAAATACCTGGGCAGTTATAAACAATTCAAAACCGAGGGTTAGCCATTTTTATCAGAACTCAAGGTTTGGAGCTCGGATTTGGGAGCAATTTCAAGGGTTTTTCAAGGGCAATCACCGGGTAACGATTCTCTACTCTCCTATGACTAAATCCCATTAATCTAATCGCAAATTCACCCTTTAATTTCGTGTTTTGAATGGGAAGTGGGTAAACTTCTTAGACCTAACTATGGGATTTTGTGGGGTCATTTGACCTCCGATTTGGGAGATTTTTATATGGTTAGACTCGTGAGAGTACGAGGGTTCTGAAAACGTAAAAATTATCCGATTTCGAGACGATGGCTGGAGGGGCATTTTGGTCATTTTACCTATTTTCGCGCCCTAGCTCTAAATTTAATAGTGGAATCAGTTATTTGCAATATTATTTACGATATGTAATTGAATTGAATAGATTTGGGCCACTTGGAGTCGGATACTCGTGGCAAAGGCGTGGTTTCTATTGATATTTAGCCGGTTCGAGGTAAGTGGCTTGTCTAACCTTGTGTGGGGGACCTTTCCCCTTAGGATTTGTTATTTGTTGATTTGAGTGCCTTGTACGCGAGGTGACGGGCGTGTACTTGAGCTAATTGTTGGAAACCCGGTTTTTCTTAAGATATTGAGATTTAGTTCCTTTCATTTTGCTTTATTATACTTTCAATTATAACCTGTGCTAGATTAGGAAAGCATGATTAGTTAATTTAACTTGCCTAATTGCTTAAGTTGCCTTAACTGTACTACGTGAAGCATGCTAGGCCAGTACTACCTGTTGCTTGTCTTTCGTACTTCGTTTCCGTGTACCTTCTGGTTGTGACTGCGCACTTACATTGGGACTACGGATGTGGAATTCCGGTAGCTCCCCCCCTTGTTTGTTTACTTTGGGACTACGGGTTCGATTCCCGGTAGACCCCCCCTGCACTTTTACTTTGGGACTGCGGGTTAGATTCCCGATAGACCCCCCTGCACATTGATAGTTGGACTACGGGACGGCATCCCGGGAGATCCTTCGGATATACACTTATGATGGACTACGGGACGGTATCCCGGGAGATCCACTGGACCGTTGAGAAAAGGACTACAGGACAGTATCCTGGGAGATCCTCATTGTTACCATTGGTGTTGAGCTGTACTTATTCTGTGGTTGTTCCATTCTTGTGTATTTGCTATTGCCTTGTTTAACCTCTCTTATTACACTGCTATATTTATTATTTCTGTCAGATTATCATCCTGTTAATTATTGTTATTACTATATTTTGTCTCAGTATGGCCCATACCTTCCTCATCACTACCCGACCGATGTTAGGCTTGGCACTTACTGAGTACCGCTGTGGTGTACTCATGCCCTTCCTGCGCATGTTTTTTTCATGTGCAAATCATCCAGGTACCTCTACTCAGGCGCCCTATCAGTGAGGCGGGAGGACTACGGAGACTTCGAGGTAGATCTGCTGCGTCCGCAGACCGACGAGTCTCCCTCTTATTCTATCTTTAGTACCTAGTTTTCCTTCTTCAGTTGTTAGAAATTCTGGAGTTGGGAGCCTGTGTTGCCCGTGAGTTTCCGGGTTTTTGGCAATTGTTTTAGACTTGTGATATTGAGTTGTACTTGCCAAGCGGCATACAGTACAGTTTCTTTTAGATATTTGATTTGATTTTTCTTTTTTTTTCGCAATTACTATATTTTCGCAATGTTAGGCTTACCTGGTCATGGGGACCAGGTGCCGTCATGACATGTTCACGGTTGGTGAACTAGGGTCGTGACAAGTTGGTATCAGAGCTCTAGGTTTATAGGAGTCACGGAACACAGGCCGGTTTATTAGAATCTCGCTGATCGGTAGGGAGACGTCTGTACTTATCTACGAGGGGCTATGTAACTGTTTAGGAAAAATCTTCGTTTCATTTGAATTCCTTGTCGTGCGATATTTTGGCATCAATTCTAAACTTCTGACTTTTATTCTCTCACAGATGGTGAGGACACGTGCCAATCGAGATGATCAGGCACCCGCGCCCCCTCCTGCAGCCGTCAGAGGCCGGTGCCGGGGGAGAGGTCGAGGACGCGCACGTGGTGCAGCCAGAGCACCGACGCGAGCTGCCGTCGAGGTACCACCAGCAGATCCAGCCGGGGCCCAGGCACCTGGCACACCTACTACTGCCACTACTACTCCAGCGCTCCAGGAGACTTTGGCTCAGTTCATGAGCATGTACACCACCTTGGCTCAGGCGGGGTTGCTTCCCCTTGCCGCAGCCACATCCCAGGCCGGGGGAGGGGCACAGACTCCTGCCGTCCGCACTCCTGAGCAGCGAGTGCAGGTTGAGCAGGCTCCCGAGATTATTCTGGAACCGCCTGCAGCACCAGTTCAGCCCGAGGATGGGTCAGCTACTTCAGAGGACGAGCAGCGCAGGCTTGAGAGGTTCAAGAAGTATGATCCCCCAGTGTTCAGTGGATTAGCATCAGACGATGCCTTGGGATTTCTAGAGGAGTGTCATCGCATTCTTCGCACTATGGGCATAGTGGAGTCCAGCGGGGTTTCTTTCACTGCTTTTCAGCTTCGGGGAGCCGCCTATGATTGGTGGCGCACTTATGAGATAGACAGTCCAGTCGAGGCTGCTTCACTGACTTGGACCCAGTTCTCGGACATGTTTATGAGAGAGTTTGTTCCCCAGAGCCTCAGAGATTCATGGCGCGCAGAGTTTGAGCACTTGCGCCAGGGTGCTATGATAGTTTCAGAGTATGCCATCCGTTATACCAGGTTGGCCAGGCATGCACCGGCCTTGGTTGCTACTGTTCGAGAGAGAGTTCGCAGGTTCATTGAGGGCCTTATTCCGCCCATCTGGTCTAGCATGGCTCGAGAGTTGGAGATGGACATTCCTTATCAGCAGGTAGTGAGCATTGCTAGGAGGATTGAGGGTATGCTCGCCAGGGAGCGAGGAGAGAGGGAGGCCAAGAGGTCTCGAGAGTCGGGTCACTACTCTGGTGCCCATACCCGATCAGCAGGTCGTTATGGTAGAGGTTATTCGGGTCGCCCTGCTCATTCAGCTCTTCCAGCAGCCGGCAGTACTCCAGCTCCGCCTACACCACAGGAGGCTTACTATGCACCTCCAGTTTCTAGCGCGCCTCCTGCGCGAGGTGCTTCCAGAGGTCAGTCCAGCAGGCCTAGTCCCAGCCAGTCACAGCCAGCGCGTCCTCCCAGAGCTTGTTTTGAGTGTGGTGATACAGGCCACATGGTTAGGGACTGCCCCAGACTTGGTAGGGGTGCATCTTCACAGGCTGCTCAGCCGCAGCGTGCTCCTCAGAGTTCTCAAGCCATGATCACAGCTCCAGCAGCTACCCCACCTGCCCAGCCGGCTAGGGGCGGAGGTCGGGGAGATAGAGGTCGCCCTCGAGAGAGGGGCCGGGCCAGATATTATGCTATTCTTGCTCGTACTGAGGTTGTTGCCTCCGACTCCGTCATTACAGGTATTATTCTGTTTTGTCACAGAGAGGCATCGGTTCTATTCGATCCGGGCTCTAATTACTCTTATGTGTCTTCTTACTTTGCTCCGCATTTGGTGTGCCTCGGGATTCTTTGAGTGCCCCCGTTTATGTTTCTATTCCTGTGGCAGATTCTCTTGTTGTGGACCGCGTTTATCGGTCATGTTTGGTTACTATTCGTGGTTTTGAGACCAGAGCAGAGTTATTATTACTCGGTATGGTGGATTTTGACATTATTCTGGGCATGGACTGGTTGTCGCCCCATTTTGCTATTCTTGATTGTCACGCCAAGACCGTGACGCTGGCTATGCCAGGTGTTCCGCGTATTGAGTGGAGTGGTACTTTAGATTACACTCCCAGTAGAGTTATCTCTTTTCTTAAAGCTCAGCGCATGGTTGAGAAGGGGTGAGCCGCGTATTTGGCTTATGTGAGAGATGTTAGTGTTGATACCCCTTCTTTTGATTCTGTTCCAGTGGTACGGGATTTTCCCGATGTATTCCCAGCTGACCTTCCGGGCATGCCGCCTGATAGAGACATTGATTTCGGCATTGATCTGTTGCCGGGCACTCAGCCCATTTCCATTCCTCCGTATCGTATGGCTCCTCCTGAGTTGAAGGAGTTGAAGGATCAGTTACACGAATTGCTTTGTAAGGGTTTCATTCTACCTAGTGTTTCATCGTGGGGTGCTCCTGTTTTGTTCGTGAAGAAGAAGGATGGCTCCATGCGCATGTGTATTGATTACCGCCAGCTGAACAAGGTTACGGTGAAGAACCATTATCCTTTGCCTCGCATTGATGATCTGTTTGACCAGCTTCAGGGCGCACAGGTGTTCTCTAAGATTGACTTGCGCTCAGGTTACCATCAGTTGAAGATTCGGGAGCCAGATATCCCGAAGACTGCTTTCAGGACTCGGTATGGTCATTACGAGTTCCTTGTTATGTCTTTTGGGTTGACTAATGCCCCCGGCAGCTTTTATGCATTTGATGCACAGTGTATTCAGGCCATATCTTGACTCGTTCGTGATTGTTTTTATTGATGATATTCTGGTGTATTCCCGGAGTCGGGAAGATCATGAGCAACATCTGAGGACCGTGCTACAGACCTTGAGGGAGAAAAAGTTATATGCAAAGTTCTCAAAATGTGAGTTTTGGCTGAGTTCTGTGGCATTCTTAGGCCATGTGATTTCTAGCGAGGGTATTCGGGTGGATTCGAGGAAGGTAGAGGCCGTGCAGAGTTGGCCCAGGCCATCCTCAGCTATAGAGATTCGCAGTTTCCTTGGCTTGGCAGGTTACTACCGTCGTTTTGTGGAGGGATTTTCATCGATTGATGTCCCTATGACTAGATTGACCTAGAAGGGTGCCCCATTTTAGTGGACAGAGGAGTGCGAGGCGAGCTTTCAAAAGCTCAAGACAGCTTTGACTACAGCCCCTATCTTGATGTTGCCTACCGGTTCGGGGTCTTATACAGTTTATTGTGATGCCTCACGGGTTGGACTTGGAGCGGTGTTGATGCAGGACGGTAGGGTGATTGCCTACGCGTCCAGACAGTTGAAGGTGCATGAAAAGAACTACCCTGTCCACGATCTTGAGTTAGCTGCTATTGTTCACGCTTTGAAGATCTGGCGCCATTATTTGTACGGGGTGCCTTGTGAGATCTATACTGACCATCGGAGTTTGCAGCACTTGCTTAAGCAGAAGGACCTGAATATGCGTCAGAGGAGATGGTTAGAGTTGTTAAAGGATTATGATATTACTATTCTTTATCACCCAGGCAAGGCCAATGTGGTAGCGGATGCCTTGAGTCGCCGGGCGGAGAGTTTGGGGAGTTTGGCATACTTACCAGCTTCAGAGAGGCCTATGGCGATGGATGTTCAGGCCTTAGCCAGCCAGTTCGTGAGATTGGATCTTTCGGAGCCCAGTCGGGTTCTAGCCTGTGTGGTTTCCCGGTCTTCCCTATTTGACCGTATCAGGGAGCGGCAGTATGATGACCCTCATTTGCTTGTCCTTCAGGACAAGGTTCAGCGTGGTGATGCCAGAGATGTGACCATTGGAGATGACGGAGTATTGAGGATGCAGGGCCGGATTTGTGTGCCCAATGTTGATGGCCTTCGAGAGTTGATTCTAGCAGAGGCCCATAGCTCGCGGTATTCCATCCATCCGGGTGCCGCGAAGATGTATCAGGACCTGAGGCAGCACTACTGGTGGAGGCGGATGAAGAAAGATATAGTTGGCTATGTGTCTAGATGCCTCAACTGCCAGCAGGTGAAGTACGAGCACCAGCGCCTGGGTGGGTTGCTCCAGCAGATAGAGATTCCGGAGTGGAAATGGGAGCGCATCACCATGGATTTTGTATCTGGACTTCCACGGACCTTGAGGAAGTTTGATTCCATTTGGGTTATTGTGGACCGGCTTACCAAGTCCGCTCATTTCATTCCTGTGTGTACCACTTATTCATCGGAGCGGTTGGCGGAGATTTATATTAGGGAGAGCGTCCGTTTGCATGGTATTCCAGTTTCTATCATTTCAGACAAAGGTACTCAGTTTACATCGCGGTTCTGGAGAGCTATGCAGCAGGAGTTAGGCACTCGGGTGGAGTTGAGCACAGCATTTCACCCCCAGACGGACGGACAGTCCGAGCGCACTATTCAGATTCTTGAGGACATGCTTCGTGCGTGCGTGATTGAGTTTTGAGGGTCTTGGGATCATTTCTTTCCATTGGCGGAGTTTGCTTATAACAACAGTTATCAGTCCAGCATTCAGATGGCGCCATATGAGGCTTTATATGGCAGGAGGTGTAGATCTCCGGTGGGTTGGTTTGAGCCGGGTGAGGCTAGGCTATTGGGTACAGAGATGGTTCAGGATGCATTAGAGAAGGTCAAGGTGATTCATGACAGACTCCGTACAGCCTAGTCTAGACTGAGTTACGCGGACAGGAAGGTTCGTGATGTTTCATATATGGTTGGTGAGCGGGTTCTGCTTCGGGTCTCGCCTATAAAGGGCATCATGAGGTTTGGAAAGAAAGGGAAGCTGAGCCCGAGGTTTATTGGCCCTTTTGAGATCTTGAGGCGAGTTGGGGAGGTTGCTTATGAGCTCGTCTTACCTCCCAGCTTGGCCGGAGATCATCCGGTATTTCATGTTTCGATGCTCCGGAGGTATCACGATGATCCGTCGCACGTGTTGGATTTTAGTTCAGTCCAGTTGGACAAGGATCTATCCTATGTTGAGGAGCCAGTGGCTATTTTGGACAGGCAGATCAGAAAGTTGAGGTTAAAGAACATCGCTTCAGTAAAGGTTCAGTGGCGGGGTCAGCCGGCCGAGGAGGCGACTTGGGAGACCGAGCAGGATATGCGCAGCCAGTACCCGCATCTTTTCACTACTTCAGGTATGTTCTCTATGCTCGTTCGAGGACGAACGAATGTTTAAGTGTAGGAGGATGTAACGACTCGGCCGGTCGTTTTTGGAATTTACGCCCCGATCCCCCATTAGCTGCTTCCCCTAAGTTCATTTCTGCTAGTTTGGTTTGCCGGGACGTTCGGTGTTGAGTTTTGGAAAGTTTTGGGACACTTAGTCCCTAAATGAGAGCTTAAGTGTTGAAAAATGGTCCGTAATCGAAACAGTGTGAAGACGACCTCGGAATGGAAATCCGATGGTTTTGTTAGATCCGTTAGATGATTTCGGGGTTGGGAGCACGTTCGGAATGTATTTTGGAACCTCGTAGCTCATTTAGGCTTGAAATGCCGAAGTTTGAGTTTTTGAAGTTTCCACTCTGATAGTGAATTTTTGATCCGAGGGTCGGAATGGAATTCCAGAAGTTTCTGCAGCACCGTCATGTCATTTGGGACGTGCGTGCAAAATTTCAGGTCAATCGGACGAGGTTTGGTTAGGTTTTTGATCGAAAGCGTGTTTTGTTGGAATTTGAAGTTCTTAGGCTTGAATCTTTGATTAATTCGTGTTTCCGGCGTTGTTTAGGGTGGTTTAAGGATTGGTACAAGTTTGAATGATGTTATGGGATATGTGCGTAGGTTTGGTTGAGGTCCCGGGGGCCTCGGGTGTGTTTCGGATGCTCAACGGGGCATTTTTGTGTTGTTCAAAGTTGCAGATTTTGCTTCAGCTGTTGCAGACCATTTTCCTTCTCTGCGATCGCATCATTTCTTCCGCGATCGCATAGTGCAAATTCGGAGGGTGATATTTTTGTTCTACGCGATCGCATTATATGGTTCGCGATCGCAGAAGCCAGCTTCCCCCTTCTTCGCGTTCGCAAATGCACTCACGCGTTCGCATAGTAAAACTTAGGAGCTGGTGCCTCATTGCTATTTCCTCTTCGCGATCGCGTGGCCCAGTTCGCGACATAGATCCGTTTCCTTCTCCTCTACGATCGCATGGCTTGGGATGCGACCGCATAGACCATTTTCAGGAGCCTTTTAACTTTACTCTTCGCGATCGCAGCCCAATTCCTGCGATCGCATTGAACAAATACCTGGGCAGTTATAAACAATTCAAAACCGAGGGTTAGCCATTTTTATCAAAACTCAAGGTTTGGAGCTCGAATTTGGGAGCAATTTCAAGGGTTTTTCAAGGGCAATCACCGGGTAACGATTCTCTACTCTCCTATGACTAAAACCCATTAATCTAATCGCAAATTCACCCTTTAATTTCGTGTTTTGAATGGGAAGTGGGTAAACTTCTTAGACCTAACTATGGGGTTTTGTGGGGTCATTTGACCTCCGATTTGGGAGATTTTTATATGGTTAGACTCGTGAGAGTACGAGGGTTCTGAAAACGTAAAAATTATCCGAATCCGAGACGATGGCTGGAGGGGCATTTTTGTCATTTTACCTATTTTCGCGCCCTAGCTCTAAATTTAATAGTGGAATCAGTTATTTGCAATATTATTTACGATATGTAATTGAATTGAATAGATTTGGGCCACTTGGAGTCGGATACTCGTGGCAAAGGCGTGGTTTCTATTGATATTGAGCCGGTTCGAGGTAAGTGGCTTGTCTAACCTTGTGTGGGGGACCTCTCCCCTTAGGATTTGTTATTTGTTGATTTGAGTGCCTTGTACGCGAGGTGACGGGCGTTACTTGAGCTAATTGTTGGAAACCCGGTTTTTCTTCAGATATTGAGATTTAGTTCCTTTCATTTTGCTTTATTATACTTTTAATTATAACCTGTGCTAGATTAGGAAAGAATGATTAGTTGATTTAACTTGCCTAATTGCTTAAGTTGCCTTAACTGTACTACGTGAAGCATGCTAGGCCAGTACTACCTGTTGCTTGTCTTTCGTACTTCGTTTCCGTGTACCTTCTGGTTGTGACTGCGCACTTACATTGGGACTACGGATGTGGGATTCCGGTAGCTCCCCCCCCCCTTGTTTGTTTACTTTGGGACTAAGGGTTCGATTCCCGGTAGATCCCCCCTGCACTTTTACTTTGGGACTGCGGGTTAGATTCCCGATAGATCCCCCTGCACATTGATAGTTGGACTACGGGACGGCATCCCGGGAGATCCTTCGGATATACACTTATGATGGACTACGGGACAGTATCCCGAGAGATCCACTGGACCGTTGAGAAAAGGACTACAGGACAGTATCCTGGGAGATCCTCATTGTTACCATTGGTGTTGAGCTGTACTTATTCTGTGGTTGTTCCGTTCTTGTGTATTTGCTATTGCCTTGTTTAACCTCTCTTATTACACTGCTGTATTTATTATTTCTGTCAGATTATCATCCTGTTAATTATTGTTATTACTATATTTTGTCTCAGTATGGCCCATACCTTCCTCGTCACTACCCGACCGAGGTTAGGCTTGGCACTTACTGAGTACCGTTGTGGTGTACTCATGCCCTTCCTGTGCATGTTTTTTTCATGTGCAAATCATCTAGGTACCTCTACTCAGGCGCCCTATCAGTGAGGCGGGAGGACTACGGAGACTTTGAGGTAGATCTGCTGCTTCCGCAGACCGACGAGTCTCCCTCTTATTCTATCTTTAGTACCTAGTTTTTCCTTCTTTCAGTTGTTAGAAATTCTTGAGTTGGGAGCCTGTGTTGCTCGTGAGTTTCCGGGTTTTTGGGAATTGTTTTAGACTTGTGATATTGAGTTGTACTTGCCAAGCGGCAATCAGACAGTTTCTTTAGATATTTGATTTGATTTTTCTCTATTTTTCCGCAATTAATATACTTCCGCAAATGTTAGGCTTACCTGGTCATGGGGACCAGGTGCCATCATGACATGTTCACGGTTGGTGAACTAGGGTCGTGACACTTCTGTTCATTGGTCTCAAAAAAATACGTATTTGATAAAGTTTATCCGAAAGGTATATTGATTTTTATGGCATACCGAGAAAATCTTATTAACGTATTTCTTATGCATTTCATGCATTTATACATGTACATTGACCCATGACCAGACGGCGTTATATACGCATATATATGTATATTATATATATATGGGATATGGGAAAAGGTTACGGCGTTATGCACGCACCACCACCTGATCAGCTGGTATACGTTGATGATTTGCCCATAGTGGCTAAGATGATTAATGGGATGCCCTCAGAGGCTTGATGATGTTATGAACATATGTACCTATACACGACATGACATTCATACGCATATGCATGACACTAAGTATTTGATAATTTACAGAGTTATCCAGACTTACACGTTGAGTCATTTACTATATATTTCTTCCATGTCGTACTTATTTATGTGCCTTACATACTCGGTACATTATTCGTAGTGACATCCCTTTTGTTTGGGGACGCTGCATTTTATGCCCGGAGGTCCCGATAGACAGGTCAAGAGCCCTCCAAGTAGGCTATCAGCTCAGCAGAAGATGTTGGTGCGCTCCATTTGCTTCGGAGTTGCTTGATTGGTTAGTATGATTTAGACGTGTATTGTTTGGTATGGAGGGACTATGTTCCGACCTTTATGAAAATTATGTATTCTTAGAGGCTTGTAGACAGATGTCATGTACTTAAAAGATTGTATGGCCTTGTCGGCCCATGTTCAGTACACAAGTGGTTATTTTTGTCTTATAGACCTGTACTTCATATGTATAAGTTTGTATTCCATCATTCTTTACTCCGGTTCATTTACCTATGATAGAATGATATGAAAGATACTTTACATTGGTACTCGGTTGAGTAAGGTACCGGGTGCCCGTCGCGGCCTATCGGTTTGGGTCGTGACAAATGTGGTATCAGAGCAGTTCTGTCCTGGGGAGTCTACAAGCCGTGTCTAGTAGAGTCTTGTTTATGGGTGTGTCGTGCACTGCACTTATAAGCAGGAGGCTACAGGGCATTTAGGACTGTCACTCTTTCTTCTTACTCTAGATCGTGTGGTAGAGCTCACTTATAAGAATTCAAATCCCTAACTTCTACTTTTATTCGTAATAAGATGATGCCTACGTTCAGAAAGATTATCGATAAGAGATATAGCTGTGGAGGTGTTGAATTAGAGGAACTCGACTTTGTATCATGATTATGATAAGTAAATGTGAGGTTTTCAGCAGATCATGTGTGTACTGAAAGGTGTAAGCCTCTTGATAAGGAGTCTTGAGGAAAGAATACCTGTCCACCTTAATGGTGAAAGACAATGAGAGATTCAGAAGATAAATACAAGTTTCAGCAAGCAAAAGAAGTAAGATTAAGAAGAGTACGAGGCCCCCAGCTGAGGAAGATTAACACTATTTACAATTCAAGTAGAGGAATATAAGCCTTTTGAGTTGACTTCGATAGTAACAAAGGTGCATACAATTGGCCACACCGATCTCAGCTATGCCCTATGGGAGCTAGCAGATATGGTTTAAGACAGGACAGAATATCATGAACCAACTGGGGTTAGAATAACCCAAAATGGTGAATGGATTGTTTTTGTTAGTTGACATTTCTGAATAATTTTATAAAGGTGCTTATAGATCTCCTTGTGAGACACCCAGATGGTGCACTCTAAAATAGTACAACTGGATATGGGTACTACAAGGATAGGCACTGGAAGCCTTGAAGGGATAAATATTACCTTAGTGTGGCTCCCGTCCCTAGTAGACAAAAAATGTTAGGCAACCCGAAGAACCAATGGATGGAGCAAGGGGCGGAAAAAAAACAAAAAGAATGTCTTGCTGAAGTTTTCACAAGAAAGGGATAGGTAGAAATATAAGCAGAGTAATGAGAAGAGAGATAAGGAAGAATTATGAGTAAGATGCGATACATGGATGACAACGGTAGATCAAAAAGATGACGGTATTACCGGGTCCATAGTCAGGTGAAGGAAGAGACGAGAGGTGATAGGCCTCAAGAAAACTAAAGAGTATAGGCCATGAAGTCATATCCTCATTTCAAGAAGTAAGTTCGTGACTCTAACGTGATTACCAATAGGAAAAGCTAGACCCCAGAATAATTGAGTTCATTATGGGCTGGTGAACAAGATAAAGTAAACATGAATTAGGGATTTAATGATTTGATAATGGTCAACATCATGAGAATTTTAGATTTCGCACTGGCAATAATAGAATGGACAATGGAAGAAGATTCATGAGAAATTCAGAGAATGGTCATTTAGGAAGACGCTTCCCTAAAGTAAGCAACGTGAGCAAAATTAAGCTTAAGAGACTATATGTGCCAGTTATAGTAATTGTCACCTTGCAAGTAAGGAATTTCGTTATCCTTAGTACAAAAGGATTACCGTAAGGAGAGTAAGGGTCATCGATGATGTGAAGGGACGCCAAAAATGAAGAGGTAGAACATCTATAGGCAGATTGTCGTAGCTTCAACTTTTAGTACTCCCCTAAAGGGGGGAATATAGAATGACGTGACATTACGTCAAAATTAGGTGGTTCCGGTAATTATGGAATGGTAAAGGAAGAATGCGATAAAACGAAAAAGGGATGAGATTGCACTTATTCAAAGCCTACAGTTATGCTACGATACCAGAGAATTATGCAAACACGACGTCAGGGAAAGGAAGCAAGGGTTCCTGCATGAGATATTATTAATTAATAAGGAGCCAGTGCGAGAGGCAAGTTAAGACAAAGGAAATGACCCAAGAAAGATTACGCGGAATATTGATACCGGAATGGGCCAACAAACAATTAGTAGTTGATTCAAGAAGAGCCTAGCTATGGCTAGACAAGAGAATACAGACAAAACAATAGATCGTGCAAGATAAACATAGGGAACCCCAATATGAGGATTTCAGCCCCACAGTTATGACATCGTGATCCTTGGAAAACATCCATATAGGAGTTGGGAAAGTTAAAAAGGTACCGTATGAGTTTTACGGAAATAAAAGAAAGTTCCACCGTGAAGACAGTCAAAATATTAGTTCAGGAGTAACCCTACAAGCACAAGGGCGTAGAGATAAGTAACTACGGTAATTATAGGCAAGGAAGAACATCGAAAATTCTGTCAGGCATATAATGTGATAAGCTCGCAGCCTTACAAGAGTTAGAGGATCCTCCCTAAATACTACAATGAAAGACTAGCTGAGAAAGTAAGGAAGAAGGCTTCAACCTAAGCTCAGTGATCTAAGGAGAGAATGGTCGTGTGACAATAGTCTCACAACAACATTGGAAGCACTCCAAAGGAAAGTGGCACCTACCGTGGCTAATGAACGGGAAGTAAAAAATTAAAAGTAATACTCGAGATCATGAGTTGCACGAAAACTCTGGCATGTGTGGGCACTAAGATAAGCAAAGTATGGACGCAACAGGGGGCAGAAAGACTAGGAAAAGTAATAGCTTACCTTGAAAGAAAGCTAAGATGGAACAAAAGAAATTATTCGATCAATGATCCATAGTTGGTTACGTTTGAACTCACTTAAGGGTTCGGAGTTTTACACATGCAGCATATACAGCCGTAGAAGATTTTGGTATACGTTAAAAGAAAGAATTGAGCCCAGGTCATAGACGAAGGACTGAATTATTAAAGGATTGTATCATGGATATTCCTCAGCGTCCATAAAAGGCTAAAGTAATAACTAATACCATGAATCGCAGATCAGGAGATAGCATAAGCCTACATAAAGGTTGATCGGAAGAAGGAGGAAACTAAAGAGTTACATCAATGAAGTAAATCAGGAATCTGATTATTGGACCCAAAAAATTATAAAAATTGTGATTGAGCACATTACAGCGTCACTCTTAATATCAAACGTACAAGAGGGATAGTACGACAACCATATTCTATAACGGCCCTATGATGAAACCATCAGAAATTACCAGCCTCATAACAAGTCAATACGAAGCTCCCACCGAGTTGTGTATGCACCAGAGGTGCAAGTATTGGACGTAAATTACACCTAGGTGGAAGGGAAGTCATGAAAGAGATAGAAGATACGATGCGAGATTTTAAGGTAAGTAAGGTAAAGGTGAACAACGTACAAGATACTCAAGGGAACAAGATCGTGAATAGTCCATGCTTCGAATAGAAGGCTAGAAGCACTAGGATTCACTATCTAGGAACGGTAACAGCATCGTCAGTGGCGTACCATCCAGCCTATGGTTTCTAAGTACCGAAAGGTCTAATTAGAGAGTAAAAGAAGAGTTAGAAATGATGTGATGTCTCGATGTTCCAGAAGTCATAAGGGAATAGATCGCAAGCTAAAGTATGATAGAACGACAAGGTTTTAGAAAGACAAGATTAGGGATAAGAAGAAGGCAAGTGAGAAGGTGACGAAAATGGATAAGTCCTCGGAACAAGCCCGTGAAAACAAAGGAGCTGATGGTTTCTTTAAGCTATTGAAAGCTCAGCATAGCCTAAACGAACTCGAAAAGAGTCTAAGACTAATAGCATTTAGAAAAAAATGTAATGTTTCCCTGGTGGTAGAATAAGGGTACAATTGTGATAAATAAGGGATGACGTTTGGGCCTCCGATTGAGTAATGAGTTCATGAATTGTACAGGATTAAAATACCCATGTAAGGCAAATCATTGGGATGACTATGATATAAGGTATGGTTATGGAAGTACAGTATCGCCCTCAGGTGGATCAGGAAAATCATTTTAAATGTTCCACGATGCAACATAAGCCCTAGTGGCAGTATATTACGTAAGAAATTTCAAGTTATCAATGGATGGTTGTAGATCAACATTAAGGTGAATCAACAATGGATGGGTAAGAATTGCAAAGTACGAGATAAGATCGGGCTATTAGTCTTAAGATGAATAGTAATGAAGAATGTTAAAGGATTTAGCGTTATGCATATAGGATAAGCAGCGAGAGTAACATGGAGTTCGGTCGCAGACCTCGGTATCGATAGATCGAAGTAAGAATTTTTCGTATAATATGGCCTACTTAGAGGTAGTAAAGCTAATGATGCCCAGAGGGACAGCTTGACATAATTTTGTATATGTTCACAAAGTGAAGCCTAGAGATTGGCTTAAAGCTGGAAAAGAAGAAAAGAGTCACGCGCTCATACAAAGTTAGAGTCGTAAAGGCTATATGATAGAAGGTAGAAATAGTTACGAGATTAGAAAGATTCCAACTACAAGTCGTGGTGTGAGAAAGAGGTTTAAAGGGGGGAATGCCCTGGCCTTTGGGATTCATTCACAGAACAGTCGCCTAGATGGCAAGACGAGTACTAAAGTATTTGCAAGACCTATGGGTTATGAGAATGATAAGAGCATCAGTCAACATTCGAGGAAGAATGTTCCAAAGGAGGGAATGATGTTATGCCCAGCAATATTACGTCGAAATTACGTCCTGCAGTATTATATTAAGATGCTGCTACATCTCGCAGTATTAAATTACGACGATGTTGCACCCTGTAGTATTGTACGATTGAATTTGTCGTAAGATAATTGACATCAGTCCAAGAAAAATATTATTTGGAGATTTTAAGTATTATTCTATTTCAAACAAGTAATGAGTAAATTTGTGAAGGTGAGAGGGCAAGCAAGTCAAAGAAAATAAATTTTCTTTCAAGTTTGGCATGTTGGGATAAAATACGGGCCGAGCGTTAATACCCGATATATATGGACTAATGTCATACAAGGTACCACATGGCCATGCTAGTAAGGTGTACAAGGTATGTTAAAAGAGAGTAGTATTTTAAGTAAGTTGAGATAATTCTTAATTATGCGGGTAATTGGTTAATTACCGCGTAATAAGACCTTACTAATTAATTGGAAATATATTGGATAAGTATTTAAAAATAATAATAAAAGCATGAGGTGGCAGCCCCATGCAATTGGAATGACTCATATTACAATTTAAAAGGTGGCATCATATCACAATTCATTGATTATAAAGGGTGGAATGACTCATATCACAATTCAATGATTATGAGACTTCTTTCTAAAATCCAAACAGATTCATGAATGGGAAATTTCATTCCAACAAAGAATGAGCATTATTCTTGAATCAAATGACAAACAATTCCAACATCAGTAACATGAGTTCAACTATCAAATGACAAACAATTCCAATCCATTATTCATTTTATGAATGATGTCATACAGATCAGTTATAGAATCGTAAATAGCTTCGACAAAATTCATGCGAAATGTCTTGATACTATAGCAACGTGGGAGTTGCGATTCTAAGGGAGTACGGTGCAATCTTTTTCAAGAATGTCATACGGATTTTTTCCCTATTCCAGGTATGTTAAGGCTATCCCTTATTTCTTTTGGCATGATCCATACGATACAAATGAAATGAGCAAAATACGCAACTTTCTTAAATAACTCTATTCATAGAAATACTAGGGGTGTCTATATTCTTGATTCCCCATATGAATTATTATTATATCTTTTGTTCATGGGTCTCAGAAAAATACGTATTTGATAAAGTTTATCCGAAAGGTATATTTATTTTTATGGCATTCCGAGAAAATTTTATTAACGTATTTCTTATGTATTTCATGCATTTATACATGTACATTGACCCATGATCAGATGTTGTTATATGCGCATATATATGTATATTATATGTATATGGGATATGGGAAAAGGTTACGGCGTTATACACACACCACCACCTGATCAGCTGGTATATGTTGATGATTTACCCACAGTGGCTGAGATGATATGATGGGATGCCCTCAGAGGCTTGATGATGTTATGAACATATGTACCTATGCACGACATGGCATTCATACGCATATGCATGACACTATAAGTATTTCATGATTTACAGAGTTATCCAGACTTACAGGTTGAGTCATTTACTCTATATTTCTTCCATGTCGTACTTATTTATGCGCCTTACATACTCGGTACATTATTCGTACTGTCGTCCCTTTTGTCTGGGGACACTGCGTTTCATGCAGCAGGTCCCGATAGATTGGTCGAGAGCCCTCCAAGTAGGCTATCACCTCGCGTATACGTCGCATCTCACACATGTCAAATAGACAAACAAGGTCATTTCTAAGGGTTATTCCGTCAATAAGATTAGGCAAGATACTTACCTTATCCGGACTAGCCTTCAACCTCATATCACGTAGAACACTCGCTCTAGCCCTCCAATCGAGCAAATCCTAGCCAATCATCAACCAAGAAAATCAAATAATTCTGTAAAAAAAGCTACCGATCCATGAAGTTTCGATATTTGAAGAATTCCCAAAGAGTCAACAAAGTCAATCCAGGTCCGCATGCCTGAAATCCGAAATCAATGCCAAATTTTGGTGACCCATAACCTACCGAGTCCAAATATATAATTACTTTCCAAATCCAACATTCATGTTCAAAATTCCAAAATTTATTCTCTTAAGTTCAAGTCAAAAACCCCAATTTCCTCTCTTCAGATCTTTGATTTAGGTGTAATAATCTAAGGAAAAAATAATATATAT
>NC_031997.1:12435728-12444971 GCF_001879085.1 Nicotiana attenuata
TATATATATATATATATATATATATATATATATATATATATATATATATATATATATATATATATATATATATATATATAATCAAAACAAAGATAAAATTACTTACCATCATGATTTGGGTGTTTATCTCCTCCAAAATCGGCTTACTTCTGCTCTAAGAACACAAAAGGTGAAGAAAATAAACTCAAAATTCCAAAATTGGATATTTTAAAGCCATGCCAGTGGTCCTTCTTCGTGATTGCGGTCACAAACTTCACGATCGCGGTTGAAAAAATGTCCGGTATGATTTTGTCCTATGCGATCGCAGCCAAGAAGTCTCGCGATCGCGATGAACAAACCAGAATAAACTTACTCAACTCTCTCCTCACAACCTTTAGTTTAATAGCCATAACTTTCTGTACAAAGCTTCAAATGACAAACGTTTGATTTACTGAAAACTAGACACAATGATCTACAATGTTCATTTTGAATCATCTCCAGATTTCTCATGGATTGCAAGATATAAGCTCACAAGTTCAGCCCAGTGACAACAAAAATTTCCTCTGCACGATCACGAAGAAGACCTCCGTGATCGCTATTCACAAGATTCAAACTACAATTTACTCTTCGCGAACGCGGCCCGGAGCTCCATGATCACGATTCATACACTTGTAACCAAAAATCAGCAATTGAAAAGGGCTTAGAAATGGTCCAAAACTACCCCGAAACTCACTCGAGCCCCTCGGAACTTCATCCAATCACACCAACAAGTCCAAATACATCGTCCAAACTTATCTGATGGCTCGAAACACCAAAATTAACATCAAAACCGAGAATCGAAGAACGAAACATTCTCTCAACTTACGAACCTTCAAACTTCGTCGTGCGCATCCAAACCATACTTAAACATCCCGTATTACAACCAAACTATGCACACAAGTTCCAATCAACTAAATGAACCTATACAAGGTCTCAAAACCACAATAGGAGTATGATAGCACCAAATTCAACTCCCCGTCAAACTTATGTATTCTCCAATTCTTCAAATTGCCAACTTTCGATAAATAGAGATAAAACATTCTAGGAACATCCAAATTCAAATCTAAACATACGCTCAAGTCCAAAATTACCATACGAACCTACTAAAACCATCAAATCCTGATTATGTGATTGTTTACTCAAAAGTCAAATCTTGGTCAACTCTTCCAATTTAAAGCTTCCAAATTGAGAATCACTCTATCAAATAAATTCCGAACCACTCAAAAATTAAAACCAACCATGCACGCAAGCCTTAATATCTCATATGAAGCTACTCAAAGTCTCAAACCACTGAATAGAATGCTAATGCTCAAAATAACCGATCAGGTCATTACACGGGCTTTGAAGGCTTAGCATTTGCTTTACTAGGGAAAGCTTCAGAAGTATCTATATTTTATTTCCTGGTAGCAGGCTTTGAAGGCTCTGCAGTTGCTATCTTTGCCGAAGATTTATGCTTCTTAGCAATTGACTTCTTTATCATGTTACCTACATGCAAATATGCTATGTCACATTGAATAATTTGAAACTTACAGTTGGAATAAGAAAAATAAGCCCTTTTCCAGCAAATAGCTATGACTATACGACAATTGACCACAAGTTTATTGAGAAATATTAGGTCATCAGACCGATGAAAATTTAAAATACAGAGCCCAAAGACAGTCGGACAAGGAAATATAATCACCCAAGTCGTATAAGATATAGTTATATACGATCAAATCGAATTAACAAATGAACATGTACAAATCCCTCTACAAACCCCAAATCACAGTTGTAAGAAACGAAAAAATAGGAATTTAGGATTTATCCAGTATTGGCAAGTTTTGAGTAAATATACAGTGCTTGTTGGGTCTATATACACGATTCAACCCAAAATCGAAGCTTGATTATTGTCAGAGGCCGCTGAACACCACCATGGTCGAGTGAGTGAGTAAGAGAGAGAAGGGAGAGAAGAAAGAGAAATTAGCGGAAAAAATAAAGGAAATAAAAGTTTTTCAATGTTTAATAATTAGCCTACAAGTATTGAAACTGTTAAAAATGCCCTAACTATCTTAACCCACTCTTTAGCCATTTTTCAAACCACAAGAAATTGACAAAGAAAATAAAAGGTCATACGGCAATTCAACTTTGGTGGAGTCTTTACTACAATTATCTTCGTGAGACATCACAACTTTTCTATCATAGTAGGCAAAGAATATGACAAAATCTAACTCCTTGTATAACAAAAAGCGCAACATTCTTTTTTCTTTTTTACTATTCTATTATAATGGTAGGACCAAAAGATATTACTTTAATCTCATAATTTCTTTTCCATAAGCGATAACATAATCAGATCAATTGTAATAACTTTGAAAAAAATCTAAATTAATCACCAAGTGTAAGATAAATAATTTAACAAATGTAGTCCTCCAATCTTCATAAGTTTTTTCCCTACGTTATGGTAGTCTTTTGCAATGAAATTTCATAGTAGTAAGTATGTTTACTATAATATTTTCTTTTAAAATAAATTATATATCTGTTAGCTTGCAAAAAATAATTAATTAACTTTGTGATTTCAGTTCTTTCTCACCCTCTTTTCTTATTTTGTAAGTATACCCGTATTTTTTTGTTGTCTCGAATACTTACTCTTTCTAATTTACATATATTATTTAATTTTCACTTTAAAGGCACCACATATTCTTTCAAGAATAATAAGAAAAAAGGTTAACATTCTACTATAACTAAAACTAACAACCGTTTAATCAAATTCAAGAGAATTAAAAATTTTAACCTTAACAAAAATAATAACAAAAAGATTAGAAGAAATAGCTAACTCGAATAATCCAATATGCTCAAACACATACACCTACTAATTTTTTATCGATTCCCATTCAAATGAAAATCTTAGGGTACTCTTTTAGTGAATATGACTCGAGCCATTCTCTCTAAATCTAGACCGCATATTTAATATTTTAATTTTCTTTTCATCTAAGATAATAGCTCCATTTACATGTAAAATAAAAAATAAAAAATATCATGGCTACAATAAGAATGAGCATTCACCTTAAAATCTGCAACTGAAAAGTCAACATCGTTAGCATCATAAAAATTAATAATATTAATTGAATTGTTTTTCTACCTCATGAACACAAATCCTGTAGGAGAGGCTTAATTTCGTTGGATCTTCTGATCTTCATGAGTTTGTCCACCGTTTCACCATGCACACATAAATTTTATTCACTAAATAGAATGGAGAGCTTAGTGACCTATCCTTAAACATTTTGTGATTGTTTGGTCTAGATGAATGAGGGTCTTTAATTCTTTTGAGTGAATAATTATGTGTCTGAAAAATTAGAGAATATCTTACTTGTAGATAAAATTCAATTTTTTTGGTTTCTTGATAGCATTTTAATTCTTTGATTATTGTCCACTTTTTCCAAAATAAACTTTATTAACATACAACACATTATCCATTCTATTGATTAACAGTTATGGTATTTTGATTAATGCACGTACATTGTATGTGTTGCTCGCTATAGAATATTTCTTGAAAGATATTTTTTTTTATTTTTATGTTATATTATATATGTTTCAAATAATAGAAGACAATATAATATTTGAACAATGTATTTTATTTTTCATTTACATTATGAATTTAGGAATGAAATGCAGTTTGAATAAGTATTTCTCAAAAAGTATTTTCCTCTTGTATTTAGGAGTTTTTTTACTAAACAGTTTTATTCCTTCTCAATGGGTACTTGTCTTATTTTATTTATTCAAATTTTTATTTGAAGATAATGTGATTTCTTATTGAAAACTTTTTTTTCTCCTTTTTTTAATATTACATCAATTTACTAAGATAGTAAATTTAACAAAATGATTTACCCAGTTACTATATATATATATATATATATATATATATATATATATATATATATATATATATATATATATAGATACAATTATAGATTTGTATACGATTAAAACCGGGCCTACCCGATTTTACTATTTGATCAGCCTCGTAGTGGATCAGACCGGAGCACGAAGACAAGTTATCGAGTTCGAGAATCGAGGTGCCTGTTGAGATCAAGGCCAGCAGCGATCGAGACCAAATATGGAAGACTTCGAGCTAAGCGCAATAACAAAAAAGCGAGATATCCGTGACCGGTCGAAGATCACGGCGGAAATCCCGGAACTGATCAAATCAAGGGCGATTGTTTAGGCTAATCATGGGATTTACTTTTGTAATTAGTATTGTACCATAGATAGGATTCCTCTACTATATAAACAGGGTTCTAATCATTTTGTAGACACCTGACACTCTGAGATATAAAAGCAATATAACGCCTTTTCTTTAGTTCATATACTTGTTCATCAGCTTGTTATAGTTTAACTATTCTTGCACAAATCAGTATGAGGATATTCAAGCTCGAGGGCTGAATTTCGTTTAAACACTGATTTGCTTTATCCTATTGTTGATTTCTATTACTAGTCTTTACATTTATCAATTGGTATTAGGGGAAATTACGTGTCTTTAAAACCACATTATAAGTTTAATTGTTATCCAATTTTAAGGGTAAACAGTTTGGCACTACGTGGGGCTAAGGATAATAGTGATTTCCTGGTATTAATTCTCGTAACATACACTACTTTACGCTTGTTCTTGTGAGTGTTTTTGATTTCAGGATTAATATGTCTAACTCGCAAGCAGTACCCACTCATGCCGGTAACAGCCTCATTCCATGGAGAAAACGACAATGTAGCCGCCCCAGGGATCGAAGTGCCTCAGGCTAGCCACGAGGGAGTACCGATCGCAGACCCCGTCGATGTCAGTTCGCATGTCGCCCTAAATGCAAATATGGGTGTCGACCCTGGAAATAGTATCCACAGATATGCCCGAGCAGGCGATCAGAACGCAAAGAGTGGTGAAGGAGGAGGAATTAGCCTTCGAATGATATTCGAAATGTTGCAGACTCAACAAGCTGTGATACCGCAACTCGAAAATCAGAATTGAGCACCAAGCAGAATTGAGCTTGAAACATCATAAGAGGTTGTTCATAGAGTCGAGCCTGTATCGGAGAAATCGAACGCCAATGAATTGGGGACTGACTCCGCCACTATGAAGATGCTTGAGGAGCTCACTAAACGGATCGAATCAGGTGAAAAGAAAATCGAGGCTAATGACAAAAAGATAGAAACATACAACTCACGGGTTGACCAAATACCGGGGGCACCCCCGATCCTAAAAGGTTTGGATTCGAAGAAGTTCGTGCAGAAGCCTTTTCCTCCAAGTGCGGCTCCGAAGCCCATCCTGAAGAAATTTCGTATGCCTAAAAAACCCAAATACAATGGGGCCACCGACCCTAATGAGAACATAACTTCTTACACATGCACAATAAAGGGGAATGACTTAGAAGACGATGAGATTGAATCCGTTCTATTGAAGAAATTTGGAGAAACTTTATCGAAGGGTGCCATGATATGGTATCATAACTTACCACCCAACTCTATTGATTCGTTTGCTATGCTCGCAGATTCTTTTGTGAAAGCCCACGCCGGAGCCATTAAAGTTGTGACGAGGAAATCAGACCTCTTCAAGGTAAGACAGAAGAATAACGAGATGCTTAGGGAATTCATATCTCGGTTCCAAACGGAGAGAATGGATTTGCCTCTAGTCACAGGCGGCTGGGCTATTCAAGCTTTTACACAAGGTCCCAACACTCGGAGCTACATAGCTTCACAACAGTTGAAGCAAAATTTGATCGAATATCCAACTGTCACTTAGGCTGATGTACACAATCGGTATCAGTCAAAGATTAGGGTCGAAGATGATCAACTGGGAACTCCAATTGGTGTGATTTATCCCAACAAGCACGTGGATAGAGTTAAAAGGACATCGATCGGGAACCACGATCGAATAGAGATAGGTACCAGCCATATTATGGAGATCAGAGAAATAACGGGCCTAGATGCAACCCCATACGAAATGATAAAAGGAATGATCGGGGACAGAGTTCCTGGGGGCTTATGAGCAAAAGTGGTTCGATAGGGATGTCGGGTCCAAAGAGGCACCTCGACTGTCAGAATACAACTTCAGCATCGATGCATCAAGTATTGTATCAGCCATTGGTCGGATTAAGAATACTAGTGGCCCAGACCCTTACAGACAGATCTAGCTCAAAGGAACCCTAATCCAAAGTGAAAATACCATGGTACCCATGGTCATAGAACCGAAGACTGCAGACAGTTGAGGGAGGAGGTAGCTCATCTATTCAACAAGGGTCACCTTCAAGAATTCTTAAGTAATCGGGCCAAGAACCACTTCAAAAACAAATATTCGAACACGCCAAACGAGTAGGGAGAGACACAGCATGTAATTCACATAATCGTTGGTGGGGTCGATATCCCTCAAGGACCGGTATTCAAACGCACCAAAGGGGGAAATAATTCTGCCATTAAACGTGGCCCGGATTATCCAGGAAACAAAGTTCCATGTGATCGAAGGCGACATGAGGTACAATGCACTGCTCAAAATGCCTTGGATTCATAATATGAGAGCAGTGCCCTTGACGCTTCACCAAGTCTTGAAATTCCCAACATCATAAGGAATCAAAACGGTGTATAGTGAACAACCCGCCGCGAAAGAAATATTTGCAATCGATGAGGTAATACCAGTATCGGTGTTGTCATCAACAAAGGGATCGAAATCGAAGGGAAACAAGAAGTCAAATAGCAACCACAGTCGCCGGCCTCGGCCCGACCGGAGGAGCAGGAAACTTTCAAGGATGATGATTATATGATACATCGAACCTTCGTAATCCCTATGATTCCAGTGCAACAAAGTCAACGATCGAAGAGCTGGAACAAATCATACTATTCGAGCATCTGCTCGATCGAAAGGTATACCTGGGCATAGGGTTAACTCCCGAGCTCAGGAAAAAACTCGTTCAATTCCTTTTTAAATAACATGGATTGTTTTTCTTTATCCCACCTAGATATGACAGGGATCCCACCGGAGATCACTATACATCAACTGAGCTTAGGACCAAAGTTTCGCCCAGTGAAACAAAAGAGAAGACCTCAGTCCGAGGTAAAACATGCATTCATTAAGAACAAATTCATGCGAGCAGAGGACCATTTGAAACATTTGCAGGAGACCTTCAACATACTGAGAAAGTATAACATGAAGCTTAACCCGAAGTAATGTGCATTCAGGTTCAGCTCGGGCAAGTTCCTCGGCTTTATGGTATCAAATCGGGGGATCGAAATCAACCCCAATAAAATCAAGGCAATCGAAGACATCACCGTTGTTGACAATGTCAAGGTTTTACAAAGGTTAACAGGACGCATAGCCGCCCGGGTCTATTTATTTTGAGGTCCTCAAATAGGAGCCACCGATTCTTCTCACTGCTTAAGAAAAAGAGCAATTTCGCATGGACCCCGGAATGTCAACAGGCTTTAGAGGAACTCAAACGATACCTGTCGAGCTTGCTATTGCTTCACACCCCAAAGGCGGGCGAGCAACTTTACTTGTACTTAGCGGTTTCGGAGATAGCGGTAAGAGGGTCTTAGTTTGAGAAGAGCAAGGTGTTGATACCCAATTTTTCCCTATATATATTTTAATATGCAAATACCTTCAAATTAGCATATGTATGCATATATAAGTATGTCCAAGTGTTTCATTAGTTTTCCTTAATTTTTAAAGGTTTTTGAATCAATTTATTCCCCTATTTTATCCATAAAAACCCAATAATTATTTTTTTTAAATTTTAATTTTTGGTGATTCACTTGTTGAACTTTTATATCTATGCTAAAATATAGCTAGGGGAATTTTTACATATTTTTTATAAATTTATTTAGTATTTTTAAAAGCTAAATTTCATAATTGCAATATTAGCCTCTTTTAGGATTTAATTACGTTTACATTTACAAAAATTAAGTCCACCATTTTTAAGTAGTTAATTATACATTGTAAATCATTTTAGTGCTCTCAATTTATTTTCAGAAACTTATTTACTATTTTTGTTAATAAAAAGGGGAAAAGTGGCTATTTAAATTGTAGCCCAAATTGGGCTTCAATTATAACCTAAATCAAGCCCCCAATCTCCCTAGCCCAATTCCATTTTAAACCCAATTACCCCGACCCAATTTCAAATTGAACCGACCCAAACCCGGACTCCCCACCTAACCCCTTTAATCCAGTCGTTGATCGTTTAGATCAACGGCTCCCATTACCCCCTTTCCTTTTTTAACCCAAACGACCCCTTTACCCTACCTCATTCCTCACCAACGCCTCCTCTGAATCCCTCTTCTCTCTCAACTTTCTCTGAAACTGTTACAAACCCTACCACCGCCATCAAACTACACCCTAATCCATGGCCTTCCATGGTCATTTGAGACCTGTACCAGCTTTCTATAGCTTCTATGTGTTTGGTTATGTGGTTTCATGACCAGACTTCGAAGGAGTTTGGTCCAGTCTGTCACACCTCCTTTTTCCGCTACTACACCCCGTGAAGGGTATAATAAAAGGAGTTTTTTCAATTAAAGGACAATCGAAACGGGATTCATTTATTAAGAAGTTCAGAGTCGCCACTTGGGAGATTTATGGTGTCCCAAGTCACCAGTTTGAATCCTGAATCGAGGAAAAGGTTTGACTCTGTTTAACAGTCGCGAACCAGAAATCCGGGTAAGGAATTCTGTTAACCCGGAAAAAGGGGTTAGGCACTCCCGAGTTCCGTGGTTCTAGCACGGTCGCTCAACTGCTATATTTGGCTAAAATCTGATTTTAATTCGTGTCATCCTATAGTGCAATTTTAAAATTATTTAACCGCTTTTAATTAGTTTTTATGCAAGTGAACGCCGTTTAAGAGCGTGTTTTTGGATCACGTCACATGAAATGCACCCGGATCTTCGACACCTCTTATTCAACGTTTTGGGATTTGGATTTGGGTCGCATGAAATGCACACCCGTATTTGAGAAGGTAAAATTGTTAAAAGCGCGCCTAAAGTGGCTAGCGTCTTATTAACTTTGCGGGAGGCCATGAAAATTCGCTAAATGGCACGTCCCGAATTTTTAAAATATTTTAATGTATTCATTTGTTGAGGGCCCCGCAATTTATGCGTTCTATTTGGCGAGGCTCGTCTCATTTTTTATTCATTAAAGGGTAATCCTAAAGCAACTATAATTTTCTATTTTTATTTGTCTCTAACAGCACAAGAAAAGTCCTAAATAGTTTGTATTGAACTGAA
>NC_031997.1:12447768-12459171 GCF_001879085.1 Nicotiana attenuata
AAATTAAAATCCTAAAACAAATAGTCAAGTGTATTTTTATATTTTCATATGAATTAAAATGCACAAATAAAATGCAAACAATTAACATAAAATATCACAAAATTGCAAAATAATGAAAGAAATCATTTTGTTTGAATTTTGGGAATAATTCATATAGGGCAAAAATCACGTGCTCACAGCTGCCCCTCTTTGCTCGGGAACACGAAGAGTTCTCGGGCAAAGATAAGTGAGCGGATACGAACGATTTTTGCCCGTTCGAATATTCCGTGTGAAGCATTTTTGAAAACCGTCTGACCGAACCCTGCTTCAAAGGTTGCCTACATATCCTTGGCTAAAAAGGAATCAGGTCAGTGTAGTTCGGGAAGGTTTGGTAGCTGGGACTACCAGGAGCTGTGATTTCACTGCTGTTGCTGCTTCTACTGCTCGCTGACCTCCTTATTACACCGTGTCAAAATAAAAAGAAGCTAGCCTAAGCTATGATCTATGAATTACAAAAAGGTCCTATCTATGTCTTCAAACTTGCTCTTGCGTTGCCTTGCAGCATTGTTGACTTGTATTGTGATCGGAGATGTTTTGCCATTCCTCCGAGTGATGCGTGACTGCTGAATTTTGAAATATATGCCTCTATTCTCCAGGCGGGCTTCTGATTGCTGAAACTTGAAATGCATGCCTCTGTTCTCCAGGCGGGCTCCTGACTGCTGAACTTGAAAAGTGCGCCTCTGTTCTCCAGGCGGGCTCCTGACTGCTGAAATTTGAAATATTCCCTTATTCTCCAGGTGGGCTCCTGACTGCAACGCTTGGAAAGTATTCCCTTGTTCTCCAGGTGGGCTCCTGACTGCAACAAATAAAGAAAACAGAGAACATTTCCTGCCCCAGTTTGGTGACTGGGTACAGATGTGAGTATTAAACTGAATTATTCTACCAAGAATGTGAAAGCCAAATCCTACTATCCAGGAAGGTCCTGATAACTCCTAACAATGACGAGCCTAAGCTATATCTTCTAAAGTTATTACTCCCACTACATTTGTTGTCTTAAAAGGTCTTAACTACTCCCATTACCCAGGAGGGTCCTGAAAATCAAAATTCAAGTCTTATCTTAAGTGCGCCAATTCAATGGCTGAATTATACTATCCTACAACAGCATCTTGTTACCTAAGGAGATCTTAAAACTGTGTCCCATTATTCAGGAGGGTCCTGACAACTCCTAATTGAATCCTATCTTAAACAGGCAACTTTGTAACCAACTTATGTTCCTTGGCGTACATTTATGATAAATTATGCTACTCATGATTGTTTTGAGATTTAAACTAAGTCCCATTTTCCAGGAGGGTCCTGAGAGTTTCTAGTCATACCTGCTTGGGTGCTACCTTCCCTTAAGGAGGGTTTATCCGAAATGAACGAAATATCTGCCCCTGTTTCAATCAAAGAAAAATCTTGTCAATTTTTTAAAAAAAAGGGTGGCTAGTTGCTGGCATTCTTGCTGGGTACATCCCTGCTGTTGGGCCTCACTCCGTCTCGCTTTCCTGGCCTTGCCTTGAATCCCCTTGAATTCCTGACCGAATTTCAACCCCTTGACTCTGATGACCCAAGTGTTCTATCCCATATTGTTGTTTTTGTGTTCCCGACCCCTCTTTTGGCATTTCACTTCTTCCCCACAATTATCCAACTAATCCAACAATGAAACTTCCAGTGGTCCTTTATGACTTCCTTTGCTTTTGGCCATCTTTGATATACTCTGGCCCTATCTATGCAACTAGGAAGCTGGTAGTTAGCTTTGATATTCCCTCCTTTGTTTCGAACAGAACTGACACTGAAACATCCTAGAGATAGACCTCAAAAGAATGAAATGCAATGACCTCAAGGGTTAAAGATAAAGAGAATCCGAGAACGGATGATTTGTGATGAAGAAAGGAGAGAATGAAACTTATCTGAGTGGAACAGCTGGTGCCATTGAGCATGCCATGCATTTTGGATTAATCAACCCAGTCTGTCTACCAATCAACTTCGATCGCCACATTTGCTGTTCCGGACTTTCACAACCTGTTCTTATCCAAACCCAAACCTTGCTCGTCTTGCAATATCCTGAGCATCTTTTGACCACGGACATGTCTCTTTTGCCTGAAAACTCACCTTCGCCTTACGGTGCCCGTGAGGGTTTTCACCAATAAGACTCTCTCATTTTGATTTCTCTCAACTCACTTCGCCTTATGGTGCCCGTGAGGGTTATCACCGATAAGACTCTCTCATTTTGATTTCTCTCAACTCACTTCGTCTTACGGTGCCCGTGAGGGTTTTCACCAATAAGACTCTCTCATTTTTTATTGTTTCCCTTGCATCGGAGTGTTGCCCCTGATGTGAAGCACTTTGACTTGCTCGTATTGGCACTTCCTGAAGATTGATCGAAAGGTCTTTCTTTGGACCGTAATGCAGGCTTTTGGATAGGGTTAGAAAGAAAGGGTATAAAAGGCTCTAAAACAATCCAATATGGGTTTGCAACTACAACTTTCGGAATCAACTTTCTTGCACAACCATAACTTCTGCCCCAGTTTCTTCTGTGGGGACTTTTGGATTTTTATTTTGGTGTGACTGAACCCCAAGGAGAGGCTGCCTACGTATCCTTTCGGAATCAAGTCTGACGTAGTTCAGGTCATAGGAATTACTTTGCTGTTGCAATCTTTCCTTTACTTCCACCTTCTTTTCTTCCTTTTCTTTTCATTCTTTTATTTTCTTTTTATTCTTCTTTTCATTTCTTTTTGCTTTTCTTCATTTTCTTTTATTCTTTTTTCTTTTCTTCTTTTCTTTTTTTTCTTTTTTTCTCTTTCCGTTGGACTGTGGTTTCTTATTTCTTCACTGTTTTGCCTTGCTCGAGCTTCCGAGTTGTTATTGATTCCGAAAGAGGGGTACCAAAGAAAGTAAATGAGGCTCAAGAGGGGTAACAAAGGATAAAGTGTTTGGATAGCAGAACAAAATGCCTTCGTCACTTCAATATCAAAAATATGCCAAATACAATAAAATACAATTAAACCAAGAAATCATACATAGTATCGCTTGACTGCGTCAGAGTTGATAGCCATTTCTACACATTTTCCTTCCACATCTGTCAAATATAAAGCGCCGTTGGACAAAAATCTAGTTACAACAAATGGCCCCTGCCAATTTGGGGCGAACTTTCCTTTTGCCTCAGCCCAATGAGGTAGGATACGTCTCAACACCAACTGTCCTACTTCAAACTTCCGCGGACGCACTTTCTTGTTATATGCTCTTGTCATTCTCTGTTGGTACAACTGACCGTGACACACTGCTGCCAATCTTTTCTCATTAATCAAACTTAGTTGTTCCAAGCGGGCTTTAACCCAATCAACATCATCAATTTCCGCCTCGGCGATGATCCGAAGGGACGGGATTTCAACCTCTGCGGGTATTACTGCTTCAGTTCCATACACCAGTGAATAAGGAGTTGCCCCTACTGAAGTGTGGACAGTAGTGCGATAGCCCAACAGGGCAAAAGGTAACTTCTCATGCCATTGCCTCGACCCCTCTACCATTTTCCGAAGTATTTGCTTGATGTTCTTGTTGGCTGCTTAGACTGCTCCATTTGCCTTAGGACGATATGGGGTGGAATTGCGGTGCGTGATCTTAAACTGCTGACATGTCTCTGCCATCAGATGACTGTTGAGATTGGCACCATTGTCTGTGATGATTACCTTCGGGATCCCAAACCGACATATGATATTCGAATGCACGAAATCAACCACTGCCTTCTTAGTCACAGATTTGAAGGTTTTTGCTTCAACCCACTTAGTGAAATAATCAATAGCTACCAGAATGAACCTGTGCCCGTTTGACGCCGCTGGCTCGATGGGACCAATGACATCCATTCCCCAAGCAACGAACGGCCATGGTGCTGACATTGTATGCAATTCAGATGGTGGAGAATGAATCAAATCTCCATGTACCTGACATTGATGACACTTGCGCACGAAACTGATGCAATCCCGTTCCATAGTAAGCCAATAATAACCTACTCGGAGAATCTTCTTTGCCAATACATATCCGCTCATATGAGGCCCGCAAACTCCCGCATGTACCTCAGCCATGATAACTGTAGCCTGTTTAGCATCCATGCATCTCAACAATCCAAGATCTGGAGTTCTCTTGTACAACACTCCTCCACTGAAGAAAAATCCGCTTGCCAAGCGTCGAATTGCTCTCTTTTGATCCCCCGTAGCCTGTGCTGGGTACACTCCCATCCGGAGGTATTCTTTGATATCATGGAACCACGGCTCACCATCAAGCTCTTCTTCCACCATGTTACAATAGGCATGCTGATCTCGGACCTGAATCTGTAACGGGTCGACATAAGCCTTGTCTTGATGATGCAACATTGACGCCAAAGTGGCCAAAGCGTCGGCAACCTTATTGTGAATCCTTGGAATATGCCTGAAATCTATTGATTGAAACCGTTGACAAAGTTCATGCAAACACTGCCAATACGGTATAAGCTTCAAATCTCGTGTCTCCCATTCACCCTGAATCTGGTGTACCAAAAGATCCGAGTCACCCATGAACAAGATTTCCTGGACACCCATGTCTATAGCTAATCTCAAACCCAATATACACGCCTCGTATTCAGCCATATTATTGGTGCAATAGAAACGAAGTTGAGCAGTGACAGGGTAGTGTTGCCCTGTCTCAGAAATCAATACTGCTCCTATCCCGACACCCTTGGCGTTGGCAGCTCCATCAAAGAACAGCTTCCATCCTGGCTTCTCGATTTGTTCTAATTCTTCCACATGCATTATCTCCTCGTCAGGGAAGTATGTTTTCAAAGGTTCATATTCATCATCAACTGGATTCTCGGCCAAATGATCAGCTAGCGCTTGTGCTTTCATTGCAGTCCGGGTCACGTAGACAATATCAAACTCTGTAAGCAAGATTTGCCATTTCGCCAACCTCCCTGTGGGCATGGGTTTCTGAAAATGTACTTCAACGGGTCCAACCGAGAGATGAGATAGGTGGTATAGGCTGACAAGTAATGTTTCAACTTTTGCGTTACCCAGGTTAAGGCACAACACGTCCTCTCAAGTTGAGTGTACTTTACCTCATATGATGTGAACTTCTTGCTGAGGTAGTAAATTGCCTGCTCTTTCCTTCCTGTGATGTCATGCTGCCCCAATACACAACCAAAAGAATTATCTAGCACGGTCAGATAAAGGATCAAGGGCCTTCCCGGCTCCGGCGGGACCAACACAGGTGGACTAGCTAAATACTCCTTAATCCTGTCAAATGCTGCTTGACATTCATCCGTCCATCTGACCGCAGCATCTTTCTTTAGCAGCTTGATGATGGGCTCGCAAGTTGTTGTAAGCTGGGCAATGAACCTGCTGATGTAATTCAATCTGCCAAGCAAACTCATAACCTCTTTCTTGTTCCTCGGCGGTGGTAGCTCCTGAATGGCTTTGATCTTGGACGGGTCTAATTCAATACCGCATCGACTCACTATGAATCCCAATAACTTCCCAGATGGAACTCCAAACGCACACTTTGCTGGATTAAGCTTGAGGTTGTATCTGCGGAGTCTCTGGAAGAATTTCCTCAAGTCCTTGACATGGTCACATTGTTTTCTCGACTTTATGATCACGTCGTCCACGTAGACCTCAATTTCCCGATGTATCATGTCATGGAACATGGTGGTCATCGCCCTTATATACGTTGCCCCCGCATTCTTCAACCCAAATGGCATGACTCTATAACAATACGTTCCCCAAGGCGTGATGAATGTCGTCTTTTCCGCATCCTCCTCATCCATCAAAATCTGGTGATAACCCGCATAGCAATCCACGAAGGAACCAATCTCATATTTGGCACAATTGTCAATCAATATGTGTATGTTTGGTAATGGGAAGTTGTCTTTCGGACTTGCCTTATTGAGATCACGGTAATCTACGCACACCCTGGTCTTTCCATCCTTCTTTGGCACAGGCAACATTGACTAACCAGGTAGGATACCGCGAGACCCTGATGACCTTTGCCTCAAACTGTTTGGTGACCTCTTCTTTGATTTTCACACTAATGTCTGTTTTAAATTTTCTTAGCTTCTGCTTGACCGGAGGGCATGCTGGGTCAGTGGGCAATTTGTGAACCACCAAATCAGTGCTCAAACCGGGCATGTCTTCATACCACCATGCAAAAATATCTTTATACTCAAAAAGTGCTTTAATTATCTCTTCCCTGAGCTGAGGTTCCAAATGGACTCTTATTTTCGTTTCCCGTACATTCTCCTGATCCCCTAAATTGATTGGCTCTGTGTCATTCAAATTAGGTTTGGGTTTTTCTTCAAAGTGGCTTAATTCTTTACTGATTTCCTCAAAAGCTTCCTTATCGTCATATTCTATTTCGTCATCACACTCAACTTCTTGTATTATTATGTCTGAGTTAGATTGCCGTTTAAGACTGGGCTGAAGACTCCTCATGCATGACACATCACTGAAACCAGCATAAAAGGGACTGTACAAGAAAGAAAAGAAAGGCAAAAATAAAACTATCAGGAGTGAAAAAGAGGGAAATTGCATTTCATTAATACTTAAGATAACAAGGTTTAACTCATCCAAATGGACGGAACATAGCATCCGAATTACAACCTTGGAAATAATCCAGATTAAACTGAAAAGAAATCAAAACTAACTACCAAGACTCCCTCCGGGTAGGAAGGGGAGTTGCTTCCCAATTGTTGAGCTTTGCTTGGGCCCCCACGAACTGGACATCTGTTTTGCTTGGACCTTCTCCGGCTTCCAACACATTCACCTCATGAAACAGCTTTTCAAACTTCTCAATCAGCTCCTTGTCGGGGTCAACCACACCACTGGGCATTGCCGTTACTAGGCGCTTCTTAGTACCAGGCCTGACAAAGGAACGGGAAAGGCGGGGGATAGGTTTTGGAAGGGTCCATGCTTTCTTTTTCATTTTTCTAGCTCGCCTTATGTCTGCAGCGGTGGGCTTGAAGCCCAAACCAAAAGTATCCAGGTTTGCAGGAAGGGATACGGGCTGTACGATGCCTTGTAAAGAAGCACCCAAGCCTTTTCCAGGTACAAATCCATTCTTCAGCATTTCCGATGCAACCATGACGGATGCAGCAGCTACCTTTGGCACAGGAATACACTTCCCTTCCGGGATCTTCTCAACCGATACCGTATCAAAGACTTGATAAACCCATGGGCCTTTGTCATCCTCAACTTCTATAAAAGGTACAATGGCATCACCCAGAGTACACGAACTATCTTCCCCATGCACCACAATCTCTTGCCTGTCCCACTCGAATTTAACCATCTGATGGAAGGTAGATGGCACTGCCTTTGCTGCGTGGATCCAGGGTTGGCCTAACAAGAGATTGTAAGAGACAGCCACATCGAGCACCTGGAACTCCATAGTGAATTCAACCGGGCCTATTGTCAGTTCCAGCACTATATCCCCAACTGTGTCCTTGCCTCCTCCATCAAATCCTCGCACGCAAATGCTATTCTTATGAATTCTCTCACTGTCCACTTTTAACTTTTCCAGGGTGGAGAGAGGGAAAATGTTTGCACTGGACCCGTTATCAACAAGCACCCGGGTGACCACGGAGTCTTCACATTTCACCGTGAGGTAGAGTGCTTTATTATGTTCAGTGCCTTCCAAAGGCAACTCATCATCAGAAAATGTAACCCTGTTGACTTCAAAGATCTTGTTTGCTATTTTCTCTAAATGGTTCACAGAAATCTTATCGGGCACGTGGGCCTCATTCAGAATTTTCATCAATGCCTGGCGGTGCTCATCTGAGTGAATCAATAATTATAGCAAAGAGATTTGCGCTGGGGTCTTTCTCAACTGTTCTACAATGGAATAATCATGTGCCTTCATCTTCTTCAAAAATTCTTCTGCCTCCTCTTCAGTTACAGCTTTCTTCACTGATGCTGGATTATCTTTGGTGAGTTTAGCCTTTCTCAGCTCGTCGGGAGCAAAACATCTCCCTGAGCGAGTCAGTCCATGTGTTTCACAAACTTCTTCCTTAACTTCCTTTCCCTGATACATCACTGTCACTCGGCCGTAATTCCATGGGACGGCCTTTCCACTGATTACCGGTAGTTGGGTCACTGGCTTGATGACAACCGGCTCTGTGCGAGCCCCTTTCACAATCACAACGGGCTTAACAGCTGCCCCGGACACTACCACTTTAACTGGTTCTTGTTTTTCTGCAACACTGCTCAAAAGCTCTTTCTTCATCACTACAACTGGTTTGCTAACTGTTTCTCCTACCTTGATCGATGCTCTCTCACTTGCTGGTTTCTCATTTGATTTATCCTCACTAGCCCTGATCATCATTACGGTTTGTGACGGCTTCTTATGCTCTCCCTTTTGGATTAGCTCGATCATATGGGTCTCGTGATGAGTTGGCAATGGATTTTGGGTGATGTTAGGCGTTTCTAGGGCTTGCACTTCAATTTGGCGGGAATCAATGAGCTCTTGTATAGCCGTTTTCAAGTGCCAACATTTTTCTGTGTCATGTCCCGGTGCACCTGAGCAATATTCACAACTCACAGAGTGGTCCAGATTCCTTGGGGGAGGATTTGGCAATTTGGGTTCAATCGGACTCAGCATGCCCAACTGTCTCAATCTGTGGTACAAGCTAGTGTAAGATTCACCCAAGGGAGTGAAAGTCTTCTTCTTTTGCAGCCTATCATTCTTAAATGCGGGATTGGGTCGAAAACCGGTTCCAGCAGGATTTCTATTGTCTTGGGGGTGGGTAGGTGTTTTGAGCTGAGTAAGTATTTTGTGGGATGGGTGCGCGCCATTGTGCATGGGTAGGAGGTTGGGGGTATGTTTGGGCATGGTGGACAGAGAAATGGGGAGCGGGAGGTGGGTAATAATGATGCGGTGGGCCATATGGGGTATGTGGGTAGGTTTGGGGGTGAGGGCGAGGTTGATAATATGGTGACGGACCTCTGGACCAAGCTCTCGATTCCACTACTGCAACATCTTCTTTCTTCTTCTTTCCCAATATGCCACCAGTGCCGCTCTGAATAGCCTGAGTAGTTGCTTTGATTGCTGAATAGCTCATAATCTTGTTAGACTTGAGACCCTCTTCCACCATACTTCCCATTTTCACGACCTCATTGAAAGTTTTTCCCACTACTGACACCAGATGACCATAATAGGTTGGCTCCAAAGCCTGAAGGAAATAATCAACCATCTCATTCTCTTTCATTAGAGGATCGACTCTTGCTGCCTGCTCTCTCCACCGAAAACCATACTCTCTAAAGCTTTCTCCGGGCTTCTTCTCAATTTTAGTCAGTGACAGACGGTCCGGGACAATTTCGAGATTGTACTGAAAATGACATGCAAATGCTTGAGCCAGGTCGTCCCAGGTGTACCATCGAGCATGGTCCTGTCGTGTGTACCACTCCAACACTGCTCCACTTAGACTTTGACTAAAGTAAGCCATCAATAACTCATCCTTTCCTCCAGCTCCTCTCATCTTGCTGCAGAACCCCCTTAAGTGGTCCACCGGATCGCCATGACCATCATATAACTCAAACTTGGGTAACTTGAATCCTGCTGGCAACTGGACGTCAGGAAACAAGCACAGATCCTTGTAAGCTACACTCACTTGTCCTCCGAGCCCCTGCATATTTCGGAATGACTGTTCTAGGCTCTTGACCTTCCGGATCATTTCATCTTGCTCGGGGTTTTTGGGAGGCTTTTCTTCTTCTGCTGAGAGATCAAGGCGGGGAGTGTAAGGGCATGGCTCTGGTGGTTTGAAAGTGGCTTCGGGTGGGTAGTACTGGTTATCATGAGTTTGGAACAAAGGTTCGCTAGAAGACCTATGTAGTGTGGCAGGTGGGGGAGCCACGAACACAGGAGCGATTGGCGGTGGAGGGCATGGGATTTGTTTGGGTGGTGGAGGTGGTGGTGTTTGAGAGGTGGTTCCGTAGTACTGCTGGTAAGTAGGGAAGGCCGGAGATGAGTTCACTGTGGGAGGATCTTGAGGCTGAGCTAGTGGTGGGAGGTAGGTGGGGTTAGCAGGATAGGCTGGTGGTGGATGTCCCTTCGACCAGGCCTGGTACATCTCGGCCATTTGTTGCTTCAGTTTATACATTTCCTCCTTCATTGCATTAACGTCCACTACCTCCTCCTCCCTAGATGGGTCGACAATGCTTGCTTCCAATTCCTGGTTGACCATGTTTGACTTATCCTTAGAGCGGGTGTTGTAGGGATGGGTTGCCAGAATGCCAGTCAACTTAACCACTTGCCTGAACTCATCAACAACAACTTTGTTAGCGATTAGGGCATTAACAGATAGATAACCGCACATTGAGGAGTGAATGCACCTAAGCAGTTAACCATTTCTATTATGCCTTTGCTCAGTCACATGCGTCATCCCGGCTTTCCATTTTCTTCATTTGCCAATTGCGAACTTTCTCTTCTCCTTTCTTTTTCTTCTTTTTCTCCTTGGTTTTCCTTGTTCCTAACCGCTCTTTTCCTCAAAATTATTTTTCCACTCTTTTTTTCTTGCTCTCTTTTTATCTTTGTTTTGCTTTCCCTCTTTTTTTTTCTTCCCTTTCTCGTTTTTTCACCCTTTTTTATTATTATTACGGTCGAATCCTATGGAGATTGCCTACGTATCACGACCCCGCGTGAATCAGACCAAGCGTAGTTCTTGCAAATAAATGCGAAAAATAAATGCAAGAAATAAGGAAATAATATTTCGGGAATTTTTCAAATTTTCATTAATAACAACTGCGATTACAAAGCTACCAAACTATTTGTTGTTCTTTTTCTCAAAAAGAAAAGTACAAAAACCAGACTCAAAAATAGAAATACAGACTCGATTATCTAAAAATACATCAAAGCTTCAAATCCTGGGGCCCGCGGGGCATCTCTCGGCATCGCCGCGGGCCTGCGTGCGAGACCCTTTTGCAACTGATCCATATCATTCATGACCTGGCGAACGAATATCATCACGGAAGCAAAGAATGTAGCACGACCCATCCGCTCACTAGCCTGGCACTTCCTGACAATGTAGTTGGCAATGTTTCTGATTCTTTCCCTGATTTGGCCCTTTTCTTGGAGTAGCCGACTTATCTGTTGGGTACGAGCCTCTAGAACCTGAGAATACTGGAGGTGAAGGTCCTGTAACAATTTTATTTCCCTTTCCATCTCGGCGATTAACCCATAACACTGTTCTCTCTCGGCCCGAAATTCTTTGTCCTGCCGAGCTGCCTTTTGTTCAAGAGTATTCATTTTTCTTTTCATGTTAGCAATGGTTCCCTCATAGTTCTTCTTCATTTGTTGTACAAACTGGGCCCTTTCCTCGGTCTTCTTTGCCCATTGTGCCCGAAGTTTTGCCACGTTTCCCTCGGATTTTTC
>NC_031997.1:12459260-12462907 GCF_001879085.1 Nicotiana attenuata
AAATGACTTCAAACAGAACCTCAGGGCATCCAAAAGAGGTGAACCTGAGAAGAGCAGTAAGAGTAAGCGTTCAAGTACTGGTGCTATGACCAACAAGGTGGAAGATCCTCCCCTGGTTCGAATCACCCTGAATGAAGAGTGGGCGAACAAGATGCAAAACATATCATAAATGTTGAATTCTAAGAAAGAGGGGGAGGGGGAAAGTAAAGGCCAAAGAACAAAAGACAAATAAGGGCTGCACAAGACGAAAAACCAGAGGTAGCGCTAAGGTGCGAGGGGAATGTAAAAACAACAATAGTTCCACATGATACCTGCACTCATTCCATATCTTTCCAATTCTGCCTTCAGGGAATGCAGCTTTCGGGCCCAACTCGATAACTTGCTCGCTCAGGTCTTCATCGTTGTGCACTGTCTGGAATCTTCCAAATTGCCGTAGAACTCGGTAAGGAGCATAAGGCTGTATGCTTCGAATACCCATCAAAAGAATATAAGGGACCTCCGCTGAGGTGTATACAGCTTCAGTAGCAGGAAGCCATCCATAAGCCCATTCAACTTTATCTGCGGTCAAGGACCTTAAGCATGACGACCAGGCCTCAGTACCCTCAGGGAATTCAATACCTGTCACCCAGGTCTCGAATTCTGCAATACAACTTACTCCAGTTAAATCGTAGTTCATATAGCCTGTGCGGTGACAGAGGTGTTCCTGTATCCACAATTGTAAGAGCAAATTGCAACCTTGAAAGAATTTCTCCCCTTCCCGACATTTGGTCAATGCTCGGTACATTTCTGCTACAATTAGGGGAACCACCGTGCTAGTAGGTTTTTTCATGGCAACATCTAGCATCCCTACCAGGCCAAGGTCTATGTGACCGTCCTTTCTTGGACAAATTACCACTCCCAAAAAGGCTACCATGAAGGCTAATCCCCGGCGGGCTTCCCATTTGTCTTTATTTCCAGCATGTGTCAATCCTGTGTTGGGTTCCTCGAAACCTTTGGGGTTACCATACCGGTGATATATGAAATGCAATGTACAACTCCCCTCCGCCAGATGCGTGTCTTGAATATCCCGGCTAATGTTCAATAAATCCAAGAACCTATGAAGGGTTACCGGTCGCGGGGCCAATGGGTATCTACCTCGGAGGTTCCCGTTGAGACCGGCGTATCCGGCAATCTCTTCCAATGTAGGTGTGAGTTCAAAATCTGAAAACTGGAATACATTACGGGTCGGATCCCAGAATGGTATCAATGCCTCAATAATATCTTTTCTTGGTTTGATGTTCAGTAAATCGACGAGACCACCCAAACTTTTGACCACGGTATCTCTGCTTCCTTTTCCCAAATCATGCCACCACATGTGAAGTTTCAAAGGGATCTCGCTCGGGACTGAGAAGGTTTCAATGTTACTTGAATCCATCCTGCACATTTATTAGGGGACTTTAATGACTTATTTTGAAAAAATGGCTATTTGTGCAAAAATTCTTTATGTAGAAAACAGGCCTTGGATTTGCAAATACGGCCTTTCAGCACTTCTGGGAGGAAGATTTTAAGGCTGTGCCCGCAAACCATGTAAAAAAAAAGACTCAAGTAGCTATTCTTGCAAAAACGGCCTTCCGGCGTCCTTTTGGGGACATTCGGCTTATTTTTAACAAGAATGGCATCACCCGACTTATTTATGACAAAAATTAAACTTTGACATTTTTTGGCTATTTTTGCAAAAGGGAAGGTTGGACCCGACGAGGGTTGCCTACGTATCTCACATCTGGTGAGAATCAAACCAGCGTAGTTCGGGCAAATAGACCTAACTATTTTTGACAATAGGACTCTTTTTGATTTTGTTGGCAAATACACTATTTGAAAGCAAAATTCATTTTTATGTTTTCTTGTTAAGTGGCAAATAAACAAACTAATTTGAAAATAAAACCCTCTTTTTTTTCGTTTTCGTTTTCCATTGGTAAACAAAACAAACTAAAGAAAACTACTTTCCTTCTTTTCTTTCCTTTTTTCAAAAATCCGGCAGCATTCCGGCACTACTTGGACACTGGTTTTTTCAAAACTAGCGGTTACCCTTACTTAGTCCCAACACTGCTTATTTTCATAATTCACTCATTTAGACAAGTCGGTCAACACGCAAAGCCGAGCAAATAAATGCGCAAGTAGCACGTAAGATGCATCAGGATGGTCCATTATTTCAGGTCACCTGTCCTAGACGGACCCAACCCCTGTGTTGAGTCCCCTAAGTCAAATGCACATGATGCAAACAAGCGTCCTACTAGGGATCCGGCATGAGGTTTTGTTCTTCTAGGTTTTAAACCCTAGGTTTATTGGTCTAGACCTGGCTTACCCGAGCGGACAACTCGGGCCGAGGGGGAGGCAGCGTACCGGGGATACAGAAGCTCCGCCGGCTTTGCAACTTATCCAAACCTCGTTCTAAATGGGAAAAGACTCTAAACAGAAGAGAATCTACACGAAGTGCACCCTTCTCCATGATGTAGAAGACTCAGGAGAGGAAGGGATTCGCAACAGTTTATATACAATTCAACAAATATCAAAGTGGTAAAACATTTAGCACATATAGCATGGAACATGTAGAAAAATCAGATAAAGCCAAAAATAACAATTTAACTGAGCTCGAATTCCTGAACCCTGAACCAGAGATTCTGGGTTCTTTTCCCCTGCAGAGTCGCCAGAGCTGACACACCTCCTTTTTTCAACTACGCCCCGTGAAGGGATATAACAAAGAGAGTTTTTCCAATTAAAGGACAATCGAAACGGGATTCATTTTATTAAGAGATTCAGAGACGCCACTTGGGAGATTTATGGTGTCCCAAGTCACCGGTTTGAATCCCGAATCGAGGAAAAGGTTTGACTCTGTATTACAGTCGCGAACCAGAAATCCGGGTAAGGAATTCTGTTAGCCCAGGAGAAGGGGTTAGGCACTCCCGAGTTCCGTGGTTCTAGCACGGTCGCTCAACTGCTATATTTGGCTAAAGTCTGATTTTAATACAATTATGCACCTATGTGCAATTTTTAGAATTATTTAACCGCTTTTAATTAATTAATGTTAAGAAAGTGAACGTCGTTTAAGAGCGTGTTCTTGGATCATGTCACATGAAATGCACCCGGATCCTTGACACCTCTTATTCAACGTTTTGGGATTTGGATTTGGGTCACATGAAATGCACACCCGTAGTTAAGAAGGTAAAATTATTAAAAAAACGCGCCTAGAGTGGCTAGCGTCTTGTTAACTTTGCGGGTAGCCATGAAAATTCGCTAAATGGCACATCCCGAATTTCTAAATATTTTAATATAAGCATTTAATGAGGGCCCCGCAACTTATGCATTTTGTTTGGCGAGGCTCGTCTCAATTTATTTTTTAAAGGATATCCTAAAGAGGAACTAATATTATCTATTAAGGGTTGTCTCTAAAACAAAAACTTAATTTGTTAACATTGAATTAACTAACATTATGGTATTCAAAGAAATTCGGGCCCCAAGCTAAAGTCCGAACCCGAACAAGGCGATCTCCGTTACTGAGGAAACCCTTAGCTCGAATCCGCTACTTAACTTGAGAAGCCCAGGCCTACAATGTTTCATTTATTTAACGGATTGGTTATCAATTCAGTCTTGGGCCTAATATAGCACGTCCA